>NC_038046.1:26998952-27126408 GCF_002211085.1 Panicum hallii | reverse complement strand
TGCTCCGTGTCATCCTTCCTGACACGCTACTCCTACATGCAGCTTCCATTGGCTGCAACTCATAGGTCAAGCTCCGGCACTTATATAAATGATACCCCAGGTTAGGAAGCAAGATTTCATTTACATAGCCTGGGAAAAAGAAAACAAGAGAGCCATCTGGAGCATCTTTGAGTGTATGTCCATAAACCAAATAATTTTCATCGATCATTAAACGCGGGGAGCTGATGTAAGAAATGTTCACCGAGCTCAAAGCACCCAGGCGCGTGGCAACTCGGGTAATCAAAGAATTGCATTCACCGGCACCCACCATGATAAAATTTTCTAGCCATTGTTTTATCATAGACTTCACTGGGGAAATCTTGATTTTGTTCACCATGGCGAAAAGAATTTGGAGTTCATCTATATGAATAGGCCGAACATCATCTCTTGGGAAACACGTTAAGGCGAGCCATTTATGCATCAAACCCAAAGTGGGGTTTTGAATATCATTGCATCGTGGTTTCCCATAGGTGCTCTCCCCCGAAATGGACTGCCAAAAGCTTTGCTTTTCAAAACCGCGAGTAGCTTTTACAACATCAGTATTGCAGCAGTGATGAAAACCCAAAATCGTGCTAAGTTCCTTCCAAGAAAAAGAAAATTCATTTCCGAAAAGGCGGAAAGAGATGCCAACATTTTCCTCAACGAGGGTGCATAAAAACTGGATGGTCAAATTCCGAGAACCCTGCTCAGAAACGTTAGCAAAAATCAGTCCACCCACGGCTTTCCAAACGTTGGAAAAGTCAATATCCATACCTATTTTTGTTGGAGGTCTGGGTCAAATATCCTAGTGTGGCGGAATCGCCGGCCCTTCAGTATGTTGTGGCCTTGAAACTTGCGGTCACCTCGGATGTCGAGGTTGGAGTCATCATAGGCTTCTTCTTCCTCCTCTTCGGGCTACTGCTCAGGCGCTTGAGGTTCGGCCTGCTGCTCCTGGAATTGAGGCTCAAGCTGCTGGGATGATGCTTCTTCGGGCTGTCCCATGGGACTTGCCACAAGCGACTGTAGGACCATACGCGCACCAATTGTGCAGGACATACGTCTGTAGCGCGACTACATGACCGTACTCCTGTCCGCTGTGCGGAACATACTCCCGCACGTCGGTGCATGGGAAAAACCAAATTACGAGTGGTGGGAGGTATGTCCACTTGCCGGGCCGATCGGTTACTAGGCTTGCCGCTTTACCATATTTCGCGGCATGTGGCTAGTACTTTCAAACGCTTAGCCACCACTACCACACATTGCGACCTTAACAACTTTTATCAAAATAGACAGGGTAAACCTCCAGGTCACGATACTGCACATGACCCTGTCCATTATCCTTATAGTGATTGCAGAATAGTAAACATGCAACTCCTATATCGCGCGAGTGATAGGAAATCACTCGACTTTTACCGGTCCTATTTAGCAGAGCATCTATGTGATAAGGACTCGGCTATAATACATTGGATTCCTCGGATTTATGCAACAAGGGTTTCATCTCAACTCCTAGAAGTAATGCAAGATATATAATATATAAGTAAAATGGTAATAAATTGAAATACTAGGGTATGCATCAGGGCTTGCCTTCTTGAGTGGGGTTGGGGGCAGGAGTGTCAGAGACTTCCGAACTTTGGTTCGGGGCTTCAGTTAGATTCTCGGCGACGATTGTCGGGTCTTCAGAAAACCATTGGTCTTGTTCCAGGACTAGCTCGTAGTCTCCGTCGTCAAGCGTCGTTGATTCTACATGATATGCAATAATTTAAGTGAGATGGTGCTTGAGTTAAAGATTTTATTTCACGATAAAGTTGCAATCCAATGATTAACACACATGAACTCATGACACAGGAGGGTTAATCTCAAGTGATTTTTTACACTTAAGTTATGGTTATAGCACTGGAATTACTGAAAACAGAAATTAAAACATTTGAATTTGAATTCAAACTTCAAGTTTAAATTCAAATCTTATATAAAGAGAATTATAAAGTCTTGAAAATTTAATTATGAACCAATTATCAATATATTAGATTATGGTAAAAAGATCTAAATAGATAAGCTTTAGGAATATGCTTAACTAAATTCAAATCCTTTTTAAATTTGATTTGCACAAGTTGAAAAGGACTTAAACTACAAAACAGTACTGAGCATGAAATTTTTACACTAGCTCAAACATGACCCAAAGAGGCTACATACCAAAAATCACAAGAAATTAAGCTAGTGTGTAGAAGTTATGCATACTATACCCTTTTACCTTAAGTTTAAAATAGATTCAAAAGCATACTATGCTCGGGGTCCAGAAGAGGATGTGGCTGCGCCCAAGCAGGAGCTGTCGCGCCGGCGATGCGCGTGGCGGCACGGTGAAGCTCGGGAGCGGCTGTGCGACGTGGAGGACGCGGGGCGAGACAGCACAAGGTTGGGAGAGCGGCGGCGAGGCAGGGAAGTGACGCGTGGGGTCGTCGGAAGCAGGAGGTGGCGCTGGAGTCGCTGCGACGGCGAGCGGCGGTGAAGCGCGGCTCGGGCAGACGGCGGGCGACGTGGCGAGGCAGGGAGAGGCCAGTGCGAGGTCGGGAAGCGGCAGGGCAGGTGCTGGGATGGCACGTGGCCTGCCTCAGGGCGGCTCTGGAGCGGGGAGGAGCACGGCACATGGCCGGCCAGAGCTGCGGGGGCGCGCGGCAGAGAAACAGAGGAGAGGGGGAGAGAGGTAGACGAAGGAGGACCTAGGTGCAATTTCACAGAAATGCAAGGACCCTATTGTAATGCTCCAATAACATTCAAACCAGTGCTCAAATGGAGATGGGCCCAAAAGCAAAAATGTATGGTTTTTCAAAATGTACAACTTTGCTTTAAGGTTCATCCATAGAAGAGCTAAGGATTTGTAATTAATTTGAAACTTAACAAGATTTCCAAACTTTACATAAATCCTATTTTAAAACTACACTACATATATATCCTGTGTATAGTTTCGCCTACATTTGCGATTTAAACACAAGTTTTTGACTTTTGCAAAACAACCCTCATACATTTAAATTCTACCCTCCATGCTTACCCATTTAACACTTAAGGACCTCTATTAAAATATAATTATATAAACAACCCTTTTTCCTTAGCATTTAAATTTTTAAACACACTTTTACCACATTTTGCACACAACTTCATACTAAAATCTAGGGTGTGACAATGCTAAATACCTGAGTGTCACAGCCTTCCCCCCTAAAAAGAATCTCGTCCCGAGATTCTGGAACAGGATGGAAGGAAATGATCAAGTTCGGAGGTTGGCTTGGAAGAAGTCTGGGAAATTATGCTGAAGATAAGATTCGGTTTCCCAGGTCACTTCTTCTTCAGTGTGATGGTTCCACTGAATCATGAACATCCTAATGGTTTCTCTTCTAGTGCTCCTTTCCTTAGTGTCTAGCACTTTGATCGGACGTTCTGTATAGGTTAGATCAGGTTCAATTTCAATGGCTTGGGAATCGATGATATTGGTAGGAACTTTGACACACTTCCTAAGTTGAGATACATGGAAGGTGTTATGGATGGCTGCTAATTGAGGAGGAAGTTGAAGACGGTAAGCTACGGGTCCACAAATTTCAAGGATTTCAAAGGGTCCGATGTATCGAGGAGCAAGTTTCCCTTTTACGCCGAACCTTTGAATACCTCGAGTAGGAGATACTCGAAGATATACAAAGTCTCCGTCTTGAAACTGTAATGGTCTTCTTCGTATATCAGCGTAGCTTTTCTGCCGAGATTGGGCTGCCTTTAGATTAGTTTGTATAGTCTTCACCTTATCTTATGCTTCCATGACTAGGTTGGGTCCAAAGATCTTACGTTCGCCGATTTGTGACCAACTTAGGGGAGTTCGAGATCGGCAACCGTACAATGCTTCGAACGGGGCCATTTTGAGACTAGTTTGATAGTTGTTGTTGTAAGAGAATTCTGCCAATGGCAAGCATTTGTCCCAATTCTTGTCATACTAAAGAACCTAGGCTCTAAGCATATCCTCCAGAATCTGATTTACTCTTTCGGTCTGTCCATCTGTCTGAGGATGATATGCGAAGCTTCGAATTAACTTAGTTCCAAGAGCATGTTGAAGCTGCTCCCAGAACCGAGCAATAAACTATGCTCCACGATCAGAGATGATCGTCTTAGGTACTCCATGAAGACGAACAATTTGATCCAGGTAGATCTCGGCATACTTCTTGGCATTATACGTAGTATGCACGGGAAGGAAATGTGCAGTCTTGGTTAATTGATCAACGATTACCCAAATGGAGTCATGCCTCAGATAAGTATTGGGTAAGCCAACAATAAAGTCCATACTGATATCCTCCTATTTCCAAGAGGGAATAGATAGAGGTTGAAGAATACCAGTAGTTTTCAGATGACTGGCTTTGACTCTTTGGCAGATATCACATTCTGAGACATACTTAGCAATTTCCCGTTTCATACGAGTCCACCAGAAGTTTTGTTTCAGATCTTGGTACATCTTCGTACTGCTAGGGTGCATAGAGAATTTGGATAGGTGGGCTTCATCCAATATCTGTTTACGGAGCTTATGATCCTTAGGTACAACGATACGTTCGTTGAACCATAAAACTCCTTCTGGATCTACTCGGAAGCACTTATACTTCCCTTCTCCTTGTGTTATCTTCTGCTTAATAATTCTGACTCCTTTATTGCGTTGTTGAGCTTGAACAATGCTATCTCTAAGCGTGGCTTCAACTGAGAGATGGTTCAAGTCACCTTGGGGAATGATTTCTAGATTAAGCTTTCTCATTTCCCAACAAAGAGTCTCGTTGAAAGCTTCTACAGATAGACAAGAACAATGTACCTTGCGACTGAGTGCATCCGCAAGGACATTGGCCTTGCCTGGATGATAATGTACTTCCAAATCATAGTCTTTGATAAGTTCTAGCCGGCGTCTTTGCCTCATATTCAGGTCTGCTTGTGTGAAAATGCACTTGAGACTTTTGTGGTCAGTATAAATATGACATTTCGTACCCATCAAATGATGTCTCCAGATCTTCAGGGCATGAATGACAGCTGCGAGTTCAATTTCATGGGTAGGGTAGTTCTGTTCATGAACCCTGAGTGCTCGTGATGCATATGCAATTACTCGGTTGTCTTGCATAAGCACACGACCAAGTCCGGTTCCTGAGGCATCACAATAGATGTCAAAGGGTTTTGACACATCTGGTTGAGCTAAGACTGGAGCAGTTGTAAGATGATCTCGGAGAGTGTGAAATGCATCTTCACATTTTTTATCCCAAAAGAATTTGACACCTTTCTTTAGTAGTTCGGTCATAGGTTTGGCTATTCTAGAAAAGTCAGGAATGAAGCGGCGATAATAGCCAGCTAGACCAAGAAAACTACGGATTTGATGGACTGATGTGGGAGATTTCCAATCCATCACTTCTTGTACTTTACTGGGATCAATGGATATACCGTCACCGGAGATAGTATGGCCCAGAAATTTCACAATATCTAACCAGAACTCACACTTGGAGAATTTGGCATACAAATGGTGGTCTCTTAATCGTTGAAGCATGACATGAAGATGTTTGGCATGATCTTCTGGATTTTTGGAATAGATCAAGATGTCATCAATGAAGACCACAACAAATTTGTCGAGTTCTTGCATGAAGATAGAATTCATGAGATACATGAAATAGGCTGGAGCATTGGTGAGACCAAACGACATGACCAGGTATTCATATAGACCATATCGAGTGGAGAAGGCCATTTTTGGAATGTCACTTGGCCGGATCTTAATTTGATGATAACCGGAACAAAGATCAATTTTGGAAAATACTTTAGCTCCGGCTAGCTAATCAAAGAGAATGTCAATGTGGGGTAGGGGATATTTGTTTTTGATAGTCACTGCATTGAGAGGATGATAATCTACACATAGCCTTAGGCTATTATCTTTCTTCTTCACAAATAAGGCTGGACAACCCCATGGTGATGCACTCGGACGAATGAAACCCTTGTCAAGGAGGTCTTGGAGTTGGATTTTTAACTCGGCTAACTCATTAGGAGGCATACGATAAGATCTCTTAGAGATGGGGGCTGTGCCAGGTTGGAGTTCTATGATAAACTCGATATCTCTATCTGGGGGCATTCCAGGCAAATCATCTGGAAAGACATCTGGGTATTCACAGACGATAGGGATATCCTTTAGCTTGATCCCTATTGTAGCATAGGTGCAAGGGTTAAGGTACTTCTATTGTGGAAGATAGAGAATGGTAGGTTCATACTCAGGTGAATCTATCTCCACGGTTCGGGAAGAGATATCTAATGACACTTGATGCTGGGTCATCCAATTCATACCTAAAAGAACATCCATTCTTTCTAGGTTTAGTAGGAGCAAGTCCGTTTTTATCAATTGACTACCCAGCTGAAGTGGTACCTTTCTACAGATTTGATTTGATAAGATTTTTCCACCAGGAGTTGTTATCTTATAATTCCCATTAGTAGGACAGATATCCAAGCCTATTTTAGTCCCATATTTTGCACTGACAAAGCTATGGGTAGCACCAGAGTCAAAAAGAACAATTACAGGGTGATGGTTGATACAAAAAGTACCCGTCATTATTGGTGTTCCCTCGGGGAGTTTGGAGAGAGTGGTGAGGTTCACCCTTCCCTGGCGGACCTGGACTACTTGCTTCTTGCCCTTGCCCTTGCTGGTTGGATTGGATGTTTGCCCTTGAAAAGATTTCCTAGGTTGAGGGTAATCCTTGATAAAGTGGGACGGGCTTCCGCAGTTGAAACAACGATAGTTGTTGTTTCCTTGGTTGACTGGCGGAAAACTCGGCTGCGGACACTGTTGTTATTGCTGCAGAGGTTGTGGTGTTGGTGGTCGGTTGAATCGTGCTTGCTGGGGTGGTCTAGCTACCCATCTGCCAGGCAAGTTGCTTCGAGGCGGTGCTCGGGGAGCGGTGCTCGTGTCATACCCGATTTATAATAACATAAATCGAGCAATCATATATGCACCAGGATCAAGTCACGCATATATACCACAGATTATCAAGATATCACAACACATGTCATGAATAAAAGCGTATAAATTATAAAATGAATATCTTTATTACAATTGAATCAAGAATCAGTTCAAGGAAATGCGGAAGCGTAAAATGAATATATGAAGAGCTGGGCGCCACAGGGACGTCGACTGGGAGACAAACGCCTAGAAGTCGTCGAAGCCGCTGACGTAGTCCTCCACGTTGCCGGGCACTGAGCAGCAGTCGAAGATATCCGAAATAGAACAGAAGAGTAGAGAGGCAAGTGTGAGTACAAACTCGTACTCAACAAGTATAACACAAACTATGAGGCTCTAGGCTAGCTGACTCAACTGCATTAGCTTTTAGTCTTGGCAAATTTTATTAAAGCTAATTACTACAAGTGGATGAGTTACCATAACCCAAATTGCATAAGGAATTATTCAGTATTAATTAAGAACTACTGAGAACCACCCAACCAAAACCACCCGGGGAATCTCCCTCGTCAAAGGTTGATAACCCCACTAATCAGACGGAGGATCTGGGCCGCTCATGACTGTGAGCACAGCTGATATATCAGTTTTACACTCTCGAGAGGTTGCACAACTTTACCCATAAGTCGTGAGCTACGCTAGTTGTTCATCACACTTCCTTAGGTGAGATGGCTAGCAAGCACACTACGAGACTGTTACAAAGGATCACGTTGGTAAGGCGTAACCGCTAAGGATTCTGGATCAGCAACGATGGGGCCCACCTCCGGGGGTACAAGACACACAGCACAGACAAAGCCGGAGGAGCAGGGACCATTGAAGCTTACCACCCCTCTTGCCCACGCAGGTAAGTTACTCCCGAACCAACACGACCTAATTAGTAAGTCAAGACCGTCCCATTCCAGTCTTGTGGTTGCGCGGTTGTCCCAGGTTGTCGCTCTACGAACCGGTCCTTATGGAGAGTGGCCAACCAAGCACTAAGCACCGTGCTAGCCCCCTAAACCATGTTTCTAACAAAAACCTCTTTTAAGGACGCACAAACCACTCAAGCACACAGCACAGAGGGTCGGCTCCAGAATCAAGTTGCATAAGATCATTAGTGAAATTAATTAAAAAGGACCCAGATATGTTATAGCGCAGCAACCTAGCACAACTAACCAAAATGCAACCCAAAGGATATATGTAACGGATATGAAGGTGGCTAGGAAATCCTTATAGGTATACAGTATTAAAATGCAGTATGAAATTGTATTTAAAAAGTGATAGGAAGTTCATGCTATACTTGCCTTCCTCGTACTCTCCCGGCTGCTGCTCGAACTGCTCGGAAGATGGCTGCTCCTGGTACTGCTCCGGTGGCTCGACGTCTACTCACGATCGTAACAGCAATACATGGGCCACACATGCACACACATGCAAACAATAGCAAAACATAAGAAACAGTACATCCACACAATGGAACAGCACATAAAACTGGCCTAGAACGATTCTACGCGTTACAACGATCGCGTGGACATAAAGAGCGCTTAAAACGGAGCTAAAACGCAAAATCTAGGGCTAAAACAAGGTCCAGGGACTAAACTGTAAGAAAAACAGAACTTCCAAGGGGTTCTGGACAAAAACCAGGAACCTAAACGTAATTAAAGGCTAAACGCAGGGGCTAACACGCGAAAATATAGGGCTTGGACTGCGGGTTCAAATTCCATAAAGATCAAGGGCTTCGGTGCAAGAAATAGGGCTAAACTGCAATTGTTATTGAACTGTAGTGGACTGCGGGTTGATTCTTGAAAAGCGCAGGGGCTCTTTAACAAAATGGCCAGGCTGAAGCGGTACGCGCTAATCTGGACCACTGGATCTAACTTCTACGGCCCAGATCAGATCTATTTCGCGAAGGGGTATGTGCGCATCGTGGCCGCTGGATCTAGATCCAACGGTTTACACGCGATTCGGTTCGGACGGTCCGATCTGACTGCCGTTTACGGACGGTCCGATCTGACTGCCGTTTACGGACGGTCCGATCTGACTGCCGTTTACGGACGGTCCGATCTGTCCGAGGGGGTCCGGTCCACTGGATCCTGATCGGAGGGCTGGGATGGAAGAGGTTCGCGGGATCTAATCCCGACCGCTGACTTCGGATCGGACGGCTCGGGTTGGGTCGGGGAGCACAGGCGGCGGCAGGAGACGCCAGCGATTAAGCCCGCGGCGGCGCGGCTCGGGAGCTCGCCGGAGACACGCGATCACGCGTTCCCGGGGACATTTCACGACGAGATCAAACCCAGGAGGTAGAGCACAACGCAGGGAACCTAGCTGGGCACTTGAGGAGGTGGATTCGAGCTCGGTTAGGGTGGAACGACGACGAGAGCGGCTCGGCACGACAAACCACGCCGGCGTGCGCGCGGTCTAGGCTCTGCGGCTAGCTAAGGATCACGACTCCTAGTGCAAAAGAACCAGGGCGCGAAGGGGAAGCTCACCGAGGGGTTTCAGATCGACTAGGGGGGCGGTGCAGGGGTGCTGGCGACGACGGCGGCGGTGGAGCACGGACGGAGACAGGCGGCGCTCGTGGGGAAGGCGGCTGCGGGCGCTCTCCGAGCGTCGGGTTTCCTCGGTTCGACACGCGAAGGTCCTGCGAAGGTGCCAGAGAGATTAGGGACGTCCGGGGATCGCCGGCGACGGCGGATTGCGGGGGCGGCACAGCTCACCGGCGGCGGTCTCCTCGCGAAATCCCGGTGATGCAGAGGCCCGGGGTGAGATTGCGGGCCTCAGGAAGCTTCTAGATGGTGAGAGAGAGAGGACACGGGGGTTGCAGGGGACCGGGGCGCGGTGGAGTGGCCTGACCACGGCGAGGCCGAGGTGACCGGGCGGAGGAAGAAAGGGGGCGGCGGCGCTGGGGTCTCCGGGGTTGCAGGGCTGGGGTTAGGGTTCTGGGTACCAGGGCGCAGGGGGTTCCCTTTTGTAGGGCGGCGGCGCTGCCCTGGGCGTGCGGGCCCGGATAAGGAAGCTCGCCGGAGATCTCGGGGGAAGTTGAGCGCCGGGGAAGAAGGAGGAGAGGGGGAAGGGGCCGACAGGTGGGGTCAGGCTGAGGGAATGACTGAGAAAGGAAAGGAACGACTGAGAAAGGAAAGGAATTACTGAGAAAGGAAGGAATGACTGAGGAAGGAAAGAAATTACTGAGAAGGGAAGGAATGACAGAGAAAGGAAAGGAATGACTGACCTACTTTCCTGCTTCTTCCCTTTTCTTTATCAACCCAACTCAATTCTATTTGAATTCAACTCAAATTTGAATTCAACTCCTATGCACTCAACCAAATAAAACTTATGCACCAGCATGAATGCACAAACATGTTGAACATAAAATAAATTTTAATTCTTTATGTTTTTAAAATTACTTTAAATGCAAGGTAAATTAGAGAAAACTCTGGAAAATTTTATTTGAGCCCAAACCTACCCCCCTTACAGGAATCTCGTCCCGAGATTCGGATAGGCTAGCCAGCAAAGAGATCGGGATATGTCTTCCTCAGCTCCTCTTCTCGCTCCCAAGTAGCCTCATCCTCCGTGTGATGACTCCACTGAACACGGCATATTTTGACCTTCTTGTTTCTAGTAACTCTCTCAGATGTCTCCAGAATCTTTACCGGATGCTCGATATAGGTCAGATCCTCCTGCACATCTAACCCCTCTATCGGTGCTTGCTCTTCTGGCACTCTCAAGCACTTCTTCAGCTGAGACACGTGAAACACGTCGTGCACTCCTGAGAGATTGAGAGGCAACTCCAAACGATATGTGTAACGCCCGCGTTTTTTTTTACCCTGTCTAAATTACTGTACAAATCACTCGCTAAAAATAATTTTCAAAACTTTTCCGTCATCAAGCTCGGATCGTTCCTAAACCCTTACCGCCCAAAACATCCCTCGACCTTTCGCCGTCTGACATCCGACATTGACCGCCAGCCTTTCTCTTTTCCTCGACCCCCGCGACGTGCCGCGTGCTCAACTCCGCACTCGCGACCGTCGCCGCGAATCCCGCCGATGCAGCTCTTTCCCCTCGCGCGTCGCGTCGCACGCTCGCGCCCTCGCCGCGAATCCCGCCGACGCAGGACCCTCCCCCCCTCCTTCTTTTTTTTTCTCCCCTGCTTCTCTCTTTCCCCCTTCTTCTTTCTCCCTTTCTCTTTTCTCCCTTCCTGCTCCTTCCTTCGCTCCCCTGCACGCGCAGCACAGCACCGAGCAGAGCTCGGCGCCGGTCACCACCACCACCACCACCCTCTCTCCATTGACGACGCCACAGGGACGGCCTAACCAGGCCCCTCCTCTGCGCGCGCCGTACCCCGCCGTGCCGTCTTGGCGCTCGCGTTGCCCCTGCCTGTCACGGCACCGAGCAGAGCCGGCTGCCGCGCGTCGTCGCGCCACTGGCCGCTTGCCCCTGCGCCGCACGCCCCCAGGCCGTCCCTCCCCGCTACGCGCCAACCCCCGCCCTGCGCAGCGACGACCAGCGCCACCGGCCGCCCTGCGCAGCGGCGACCCTGCCCCCACTGCCATTACTGGCCGCCACCGACCTCCACCGCGCCCCCCTCCTTCCAGCCCTCGCCGGCCTACAAATACCCCCCACGACGCGCCTCCCCACCACCACAAGCTTCCCCCGCAACCCCCAGCCCCTCCCCGGCCTTGCTCCACCGCCGCCGCCAGGACCTCCGCCCGCCGCCCCTGGCCCTCGTGGGCAGCACGCCCCACGCCGCCCCGACACAAAGTGAGTGGGGGAATGGATCCCCCTCACTCCCCTCTCCGTGTAGCCCCGTCCCCGGGCGCCGCCGTGCCCTAGGGCCGCCGGGATTGGTGGCGCCGCCGGCCCCCATCTCCTCCCCTGTCTCTGGTAACGGGAGGAGGAAGAAGGGCACGTTTGCCCTGAACCCCCTGCCCCTTTTGCCTATTCCCTTAAGAGCCCACCCCCCTTTTTACCCCCTCTTTACAAATAAACCCCCCTGCTCATTCTATTTGAGAAATGAACCCCTCCACTACACAAAATAATTACGAATAAGTCCCTGACCCTTTTTAGAGTACCCTAGGTATTCCCGGAAATTCCAATCAAGCCCTCCCCTCCCAACAGTAATTACAAATAGGTCCTTGGACCCTTATTCCTTCCCTAAAACTCCGTTCGGCCTATTATTTTATGCGCCAAAAATCCCTCGTTTGCCCTGAAACTTTACCACGGCATTTCTAGCATAATGACGGCCTTGCCATCAAGAAATCCCCCGGAAATCTTCCTTCTACCATAGTTTCTTAAGTTATTCCTGATTCGGGCTTGTGAATGGAACCTTTAATTCTTTTTCCTTATGGAATGTTTGTTCGTGTGCACCGTAGATCACGAGGTGACCGAGGGAGAACCAGTCGACGAGCAGTACTGCGAGCAAGAGTCCGAGAACCAGTGCCGTGAGCCCGAACCTGAAGGATAGTACCTCGATCAGGACTTCCCGGAAGGCTTTGTGAATGGCAAGTCCAATCCCATCCTTTGATGCATTCTTATCCTAGATTTATAAATACAACCTATTGTCCTGTTTTGTAAAATGCATTATTTATCGCAAGACCTGGTTGGACAGCCACCCCTTGATTGCTATAACCCTACCCCGATGACCTAAGATTTGCTCGGTTAGGCGTAAACTACATGTCAGGGATACTCGCTACCTATTATTCCTCTCATTATATTGTAAACCATGATTATAAGCGCTTTACTAAGAATAAGGGTACGAGTGTTATAGAAGATCAAAATGGGATTTCGGGGAAATAAAAAGAATGGCTTAACCTGGCGGGATGGACGGCGTTTTCGGTGCGAAATGCCGCTTGCGTGCTTGTACCTTTGTGGTTGAGCATGGTCAGGAGATGTCCGTCTGGTCGGTATAAGGATGAACTGGGGTGTCATCTTGCCTAACTCTTTTATCGTACAACCACTCGACCGTTGTGTGGGCAACGGCTTAGCATAAACCCCACTAGTTGTTCTACTAGCCAAAAAGGAGAGCGGGTGAGTAACGGGAGACCATGGAGAAGGGATACAATCTGTGTGAGTGATATTCCGGTTATGACTTCATGGATTTGTCATTAACCCCATGGTAGCTTCCGTGTTGGCTAGTTAGATTCAGCTAAGGTGGGTAATGGCTTTGTTAGGATCCGCCGCGACATTAAGGTGTTCGTAGCGCGGTACCCTACTTGTGGGTAAAGTGTACAACCTCTGCAGAGTGTAAAAATCTATTCGAATAGCCGTGTCCACGGTATTGGGCGCGCTACGGCATGGTCACTTCAATGGATGTTTCGGGATGATTGGTTTTGTGGCATAGGTTGTTTTGCAAGTACTCGGCAGTTGTGCAGTAAGCTACTGTGGACGCCGAGTCCGATGACACTAAAACTTGGATCCTTCGCGCAGGATCAACACTACTTAAGATTCGATTACTATAAAAATGTTTTGAGAAAGTGCTTTTATTAAATAAACCCTTGCATGTGTAAAATCTTGCTTTATCGCAAATAAACCCTAACCCCACCCTTGATCTCTGTTATCACCCCCCCCTCCGCGGGTGTGGTTGGACTTGTTGAGTACCTTTGTACTCACCCTATATATATATGTGGTTTTCTCAGAGGAAGACCCGGACTACGTGATCAGAAACGACGAATAAGGGTTGTGTCCGCGCCCAACTCTGCCTGTGGTGTTGGCCCTCCGCAAGATGCTTCTGCTAGCGTGTTACTCTGAGCCCGAGTTGGATCCCGCGTGGGTCACGCTTTGGTGTATTACTATAGCTATTTTATTACTAGTTATCGTCTGTATCGAGTGCCCGCCTCCTCGGAGGTTTGTACGGTAATGTACCATCTGATGTAATAAATGTGTATCAGCCTCCTGGGACTGATTTGTATATCACATTTAAGTCTCCTCGGATGAGGGGACGCTTCAATATGCCACTTCACCTTTCCGTTCCAACACCTTGAACGGACCAATGTATCGAGGTGCTAGCTTCCCTCGTACATTAAACCTGCGGATCCCTCTCATCGGCGAGACCTTCAAATACACATGATCACCCACTGCAAAGGTCAAACCTCGGCGACGAACATCCGCATAGCTCTTCTGACGAGTCTGAGCGACCCTCAGATTCTCTCGCACCTGCTGTACCAGCTGTTCAGCCTCCTCAACAATATCCGGACCAAACACCTGCCTCTCGCCAATCTGATCCCAATACAGCGGAGTCCTGCATTTCCGACCATACAGGGCCTCGAAAGGGGATTTCTTCAGACTGGCCTGATAACTATTGTTATATGAAAACTCTGCATATGGCAGGCATTTATCCCAGCTGGTACCATACTGAATAGCACAGGCTCGAAGCATATCCTCCAGCACTTGGTTGGTCCTTTCCGTCTGCCCATCTGTCTGAGGATGATAAGCGGTACTGAAGCGCAGCTTCGTATCCAACGAATCATGCAACTGCTCCCAGAACCGCGAAGTGAACTGAGATCCTCGATCAGATATAATCTTCTTAGGAACACCATGCAGACAGACAATCCTGGAGATGTACAACTCTGCGAGTCTAGCACCGGAGTAAGTAGTGTTCACCGGAATGAAGTGAGCAACCTTCGTCAACCGATCCACTACTACCCATATGGAGTTGTACCCTTTCTGAGTACGAGGCAAGCCAACAATGAAGTCCATAGTGATTTCCTCCCATTTCCACTCTGGAATCTTCAACGACTGCAATAACCCTGCTGGCCTCTGATGCTCGGCCTTGACACGCTGACAAGTGTCACAGATAGCCACGTACTCCGCAACGGAACGCTTCATTCCATACCACCAGAATCGTTCCTTGAGATCATAATACATCTTCGTGCTGCCTGGATGAATGGAATATGCCGTATCATGAGCCTCACTCAAGATCAGCTTCCTAAGATCCGCGACATCCGGCACACATATCCGACCCTTGTACCACAAGGTACCCTGATCATCCTCTCTGAAATGAGGAGCTTTACCAATCTTAAGCAATTCACGAATCTCCTGCAGCTTCTGATCTTCCTTCTGATGCTGCCTGATCTCTGCCTCTAGAGTGGGTTCTACCTCGAATGACGTACCCGAGGTGTGATGCAAGAAACCCAGGCTCAACTGCTCAAACTCCTCGCATAACTCCTGAGGCATCTGAAAAGCCACGGCCATGTTAACATAGCTCTTCCTGCTCAGAGCATCTGCTACAACATTAGCCTTGCCCGGATGATAGTGAATCTCCAGGTCATAATCCTTGACCAACTCTAGCCATCTTCTCTGCCGCATATTCAGCTCGCTCTGAGTGAAAATGTACTTGAGGCTCTTGTGATCGGTGTAAATATCACACCTCTGCCCAAACAAGTAATGCCTCCATATCTTCAGAGCATGCACAACTGCGGCTAACTCCAGATCATGAGTGGGATAATTCAGCTCGTGCCGGCGCAACTGCCGCGAAGCATAAGCTATCACTCTGCCTTCCTGCATCAGAACGCAACCAAGACCATCCCTCGAAGCATCACAATACACTGTGAACCTCTTGCTCTGGTCTGGCAGAGTAAGGACTGGCGCCGTAGTCAACCTCTTCTTCAGCTCCTCGAAGGCCTTCTGACGCTCATCAGTCCAAGAGAAACCCACGTCCTTCTCCAGTAAGGAAGTCAAAGGCTTCGCAATCTTGGAGAAATTCTCAATGAACCTCCGATAATAACCTGCTAAGCCCAGAAAGGAGCGGACTTCCTTCACCGTCTGTGGTACAACCCAGTCAAGCACATCCTTCACCTTCCCGGGGTCCACAGCAATACCTCCCTTGGAGATAACATGACCGAGGAACGGAACCTCGTCAATCCAGAACTCGCACTTGCTGAGCTTGGCATACAGCTTGTGCTCTCTGAGCCTCTGCAACACGAGCCTCAGATGCTTCTCATGCTCTGCTTCTGACTTGGAATATATCAGGATATCATCAATGAATATCACCACAAAGGTGTCCAGATAATCCATGAAAACCTTGTTCATCAGATGCATGAAGAAAGCCGGAGCATTGGTCAAGCCAAAGGACATGACCGTATACTCGTATAGCCCATACTTGCAAGTGAATGCCGTCTTCGGAATATCCTCAGAACGAATCCTCAGCTGATGATAACCCGAACGCAGATCAATCTTCGAGAATACACAAGCACCCTGAAGCTGATCAAAAAGATCCTCAATACGGGGCAATGGATGCTTGTTCTTGATAGTGACTGCATTCAGATCCCGATAATCGACGCACATCCTCTTCGCGCCATCCTTCTTCTCTACAAGCAATACAGGAAAAGCCCAAGGAGAGAAACTACGACGGATATAACCCTTAGCTAGCAACTCGTCGACAGTCTTCTTAACCTCCTCATGCTCGACGGGAGCCATACGATAGGGCCTCTTAGCAATAGGAGCTGTGCCAGGCAAGAGATCAATAGAAAACTCAATGTCGCGATCAGGCGGCATACCTGGCAAATCATCCGGAAAGACATCCGGGAATTCAGACACCACGCGAATACCATCCGTGGGTCTAGCCTCCATCTGATGAAGAAATCCAGAAGGCTCTGTAGCTCCAACAGTAACCTCCTGACCATCCGGTGCTGACAGAAGAACAATCCTCTGAGCACAATCTATCCGGACTCCCCACTTGGCAAGAGTCTCCATCCCAAGGATCACATCAATGCCCTTGGAGTCTAGCACCATCAGATTTGCACTGAAATCTACCCCCCTTATGGCCACACTAACTCTGGAACAGAAGACATGTGACCTCAACTGTCCTCCCGGTGAAGATACTAACATGCACCTCTTTAATGTGCTAGTGGGAATACCATGATGCTCAACAAAGGACCGAGTAATGAAAGAATGTGTAGCACCGGTATCGAAAAGCACTGTAGTAGGATGGGTGTTAACTATGAACGTACCAATAACCACGTTGGGAGCCTCAGCCGCTGACTCGGCCGTCACGTGGTTCACCCTGCCCTGAGCTGGGGCCTTGGGCTGAGCTGCACGTCCCTGCTGTCCTGCCTGTGCCTTCCGGGGGCAGACGTTGGCGTAGTGCCCTGGCTCGCCGCAGTGGAAGCACACTCGCGGGAATGTAGCGGCCTGCTGCCCAGGAGGAGGAGTGGGCGCTCCCTGCCTCTGAGCTGGTGGAGCCGGAGGCGCTGGAAGCCTCTGACCCTGACCTGCCTGCGGCTGCTGTTGAGGACGAGGCGGGTACTGCTGCCGCTGCTGGTACTGCTGAGGCGGCCTCTGCTGCTGCTGCTAAGGATGCTGATAGCGGGGACGAGTGTTGCTGCCCGAAGAGGATGGAACCATCTTCCTCTTCTTATCCTCAATCTCCCGACGCTTACGCTCGGTGTTGAGAGCAGCATCAACCAGCTGGTTGAAGTTATCGAAGCGGTGGTTCAGCAGCGCATACTGGATGTGATCATCCAGTCCCTCCTTGAAGTACTCCTGCTTATCGCTATCACGAGCGACGTCAGCAGGGGCGTAGCGGGCAAGCTGAAGGAAACGGTCACGGTACTCCGTCACCGTCATCGACCCCTGAAATAATGAACACAGACAACAAGGATAGAAATCGCTCAACATGTCAGGCTTACGAAAAGAGGTCAAGGATAGATCAAGCTCAAAAGAAGTTGTAGGGAATTCCGTTAAATTTTTACCTGCTTAAGGGCACGGAACTCCTTCTGCTTCATCTTCATTATGCCCTCAGGAATGTGATGGTTCCTGAAACGCTCACGGAACTGGTCCCACGTGATAGCACCACGATCCCGAGCTGGGTAGGACTCCCACCAGTCAAGAGCGGAGCCTCGCAGCTGCACTGCTGCGTAAAGGACTCGCTCCCGGTCGTCGCACTGCGCAACAACCAACTGGCGCTCCACCGAGCGAAGCCAGACGTCCGCCTGGAGTGGGTCCGTGGCGTGAGAGAAGGTCGGAGGATGACCTCTCAGGAAATCCGCACGACGATCACGAGGCTGAGGCGGCGGTGGAGGTGGTGGCTGGGCGTGAATCTGCTGCAGAGCCTGAACGGTATTGTTCAGGGTCGCCATCATCTGCATCTGGAGCTGGAAGAACTGCTCCGGGGTCAGTGGCGGCGGCATCGGCAGCGGCTGACCAGTACCCTGGTTGTTCTGCTCCTGCTGGTCAGAACCGGAACCGGTGCGCCTGGTGTTCACCATCTGATTGCAACAAACGAAATTTATGAGAATAAGATATGGTGCCGCTGAGGAGATGAAACGTCGATAGGATATAACAGAGAGAAAGGAATATAGGTTCTACCCCCGACGATCTAAATCAGATTTTATTATTTAGTTCAAGTGGGGTTTGGGTCGATTTGCATGAACAAGTTTAACTACTAAACTATGCAATCAACCAAAGATCCAAATCATACATTTGCACAATAACAACCATCCAATATTCACAACTTAGTCGAGTTTTTCCACACTACTCGACTAACACACTCGTTCTAGCGTATTTTCATCAGGACAGCCTAAACTTATAAATCACAGGATTAGGCGTCTCGGGCCAACATCTACGGAAAGCCCAAGCTATTTCTCAGAAAAGACGGGGGAAATAGCAAATCTGGGGCTTAAGACTCAAGGAATAGAAGCAGAACCTTGATGATTGAAGATTTGCGGGGGCAAGGCAAGAGGAAAGAAGTCCTAAACCCGACCAATTCTACCTAGGCTTCGTCCTACAGTCGACACGGCTCTGATACCAATCTGTCACACCCGATTTATAATAACATAAATCGAGCAATCATATATGCGCCAGGATCAAGTCACGCATATATACCACAGATTATCAAGATATCACAACACATGTCATGAATAAAAGCGTATAAATTATAAAATGAATATCTTTATTACAACTGAATCAAGAATCAGTTCAAGGAAATACGGAAGCGTAAAATGAATATATGAAGAGCTGGGCGCCACAGGGACGTCGACTGGGAGACAAACGCCTAGAAGTCGTCAAAGCCGCTGACGTAGTCCTCCACGTTGCCGGGCACTGAGCAGCAGTCGAAGATATCCGAAATAGAACAGAAGAGTAGAGAGGCAAGTGTGAGTACAAACTCGTACTCAACAAGTATAACACAAACTATGAGGCTCTAGGCTAGCTGACTCAACTGCATTAGCTTTTAGTCTTGGCAAATTTTATTAAAGCTAATTACTACAAGTGGATGAGTTACCATAACCCAAATTGCATAAGGAATTATTCAGTATTAATTAAGAACTACTGAGAACCACCCAACCAAAACCACCCGGGGAATCTCCCTCGTCAAAGGTTGATAACCCCACTAATCAGACGGAGGATCTGGGCCGCTCATGACTGTGAGCACAGCTGATATATCAGTTTTACACTCTCGAGAGGTTGCACAACTTTACCCACAAGTCGTGAGCTACGCTAGTTGTTCATCACACTTCCTTAGGTGAGATGGCTAGCAAGCACACTACGAGACCGTTACAAAGGATCACGTTGGTAAGGCGTAACCGCTAAGGATTCTGGATCAGCAATGATGGGGCCCACCTCCGGGGGTACAAGACACACAGCACAGACCAAGCCAGAGGAGCAGGGACCATTGAAGCTTACCACCCCTCTTGCCCACGCAGGTAAGTTACTCCCGAATCAACACGACCTAATTAGTAAGTCAAGACCGTCCCATTCCAGTCTTGTGGTTGCGCGGTTGTCCCAGGTTGTCGCTCTATGAACCGGTCCTTATGGAGAGTGGCCAACCAAGCACTAAGCACCGTGCTGGCCCCCTAAACCATGTTTCTAACAAAAACCTCTTTTAAGGACGCACAAACCACTCAAGCACACAGCACAGAGGGTCGGCTCCAGAATCAAGTTGCATAAGATCATTAGTGAAATTAATTAAAAAGGACCCAGATATGTTATAGCGCAGCAACCTAGCACAACTAACCAAAATGCAACCCAAAGGATATATGTAACGGATATGAAGGTGGCTAGGAAATCCTTATAGGTATACAGTATTAAAATGCAGTATGAAATTGTATTTAAAAAGTGATAGGAAGTTCATGCTATACTTGCCTTCCTCGTACTCTCCCGGCTGCTGCTCGAACTGCTCGGAAGATGGCTGCTCCTGGTACTGCTCCGGTGGCTCGACGTCTACTCACGATCGTAACAGCAATACATGGGCCACACATGCACACACATGCAAACAATAGCAAAACATAAGAAACAGTACATCAACACAATGGAACAGCACATAAAACCGGCCTAGAACGATTCTACGCGTTACAACGATCGCGTGGACATAAAGAGCGCTTAAAACGGAGTTAAAACGCAAAATCTAGGGCTAAAACAAGGTCCAGGGACTAAACTGTAAGAAAAACAGAACTTCCAAGGGGTTCTGGACAAAAACCAGGAACCTAAACGTAATTAAAGGCTAAACGCAGGGGCTAACACGCGAAAATACAGGGCTTGGACTGCGGGTTCAAATTCCATAAAGATCAAGGGCTTCGGTGCAAGAAATAGGGCTAAACTGCAATTGTTATTGAACTGTAGTGGACTGCGGGTTGATTCTTTAAAAGCGCAGGGGCTCTTTAACAAAATGGCCAGGCTGAAGCGGTACGCGCTAATCTGGACCACTGGATCTAACTTCTACGGCCCAGATCAGATCTATTTCGCGAAGGGGTATGTGCGCATCGTGGCCGCTGGATCTAGATCCAACGGTTTACACGCGATTCGGTTCGGACGGTCCGATCTAACTGCCGTTTACGGACGGTCCGATCTGACTGCCGTTTACGGACGGTCCGATCTGACTGCCGTTTACGGACGGTCCGATCTGTCCGAGGGGGTCCGGTCCACTGGATCCTGATCGGAGGGCTGGGATGGAAGAGGTACGCGGGATCTAATCCCGACCGCTGACTTCGGATCGGACGGCTCGGGTTGGGTCGGGGAGCACAGGCGGCGGCAGGAGACGCCAGCGATTAAGCCCACGGCGGCGCGGATCGGGAGCTCGCCGGAGACACGCGATCACGCGTTCCCGGGGACATTTCACGATGAGATCAAACCCAGGAGGTAGAGCACAACGCGGGGAACCTAGCTGGGCACTTGAGGAGGTGGATTCGAGCTCGGTTAGGGTGGAACGACGACGAGAGCGGCTCGGCACGACAAACCACGCCGGCGTGAGCGCAGTCTAGGCTCTGCGGCTAGCTAAGGATCACGACTCCTAGTGCAAAAGAACCAGGGCGCGAAGGGGAAGCTCACCGAGGGGTTTCAGATCGACTAGGGGGCGGTGCAGGGGTGCTGGCGACGACGGCGGCGGTGGAGCACGGACGGAGACAGGCGGCGCTCGTGGGGAAGGCGGCTGCGGGCGCTCTCCGAGCGTCGGGTTTCCTCGGTTCGACACGCGAAGGTCCTGCGAAGGTGCCAGAGAGATTAGGGACGTCCGGGGATCGCCGGCGACGGCGGATTGCGGGGGCGGCACAGCTCACCGGCGGCGGTCTCCTCGCGAAATCCCGGTGATGCAGAGGCCCGGGGTGAGATTGCGGGCCTCAGGAAGCTTCTAGATGGTGAGAGAGAGAGGACACGGGGGTTGCAGGGGACCGGGGCGCGGTGGAGTTGCCTAACCACGGCGAGGCCGAGGTGACCGGGCGGAGGAAGAAAGGGGGCGGCGGCGCTGGGGTCTCCGGGGTTGCAGGGCTGGGGTTAGGGTTCTGGGTACCAGGGCGCAGGGGGTTCCCTTTTGTAGGGCGGCGGCGCTGCCCTGGGCGTGCGAGCCCGGATAAGGAAGCTCGCCGGAGATCTCGGGGGAAGTTGAGCGCCGGGGAAGAAGGAGGAGAGGGGGAAGGGGCCGACAGGTGGGGTCAGGCTGAGGGAATGACTGAGAAAGGAAAGGAACGACTGAGAAAGGAAAGGAATTACTGAGAAAGGAAGGAATGACTGAGGAAGGAAAGGAATTACTGAGAAGGGAAGGAATGACAGAGAAAGGAAAGGAATGACTGACCTACTTTCCTACTTCTTCCCTTTTCTTTATCAACCCAACTCAATTCTATTTGAATTCAACTCAAATTTGAATTCAACTCCTATGCACTCAACCAAATAAAACTTATGCACCAGCATGAATGCACAAACATGTTGAACCTAAAATAAATTTTAATTCTTTATGTTTTTAAAATTACTTTAAATGCAAGGTAAATTAGAGAAAACTCTGGAAAATTTTATTTGAGCCCAAATAAATTCATTAAAATTTAAGGAAAATACCTTAGGGTGTTACAGCTCGGGACCAACCGATACCTTGACGGTTGTGTAGCTGAAGGCCCCGTGGGTGTCTTCCTTTTCTTTTCTGCTCTATGGGCTGAAATGTAGTCTTCTTGAGTGATGGCCATGTTGACCAATTCATTGAAATTATCGGCCCTTACCAAATTTAGTCGTTCTTTAAGTTTGGTGTTCAGGCCTCGGCAAAAATGATCTCGTTTGCGGGCATCATTGTCCGCATGGTATCCCGCGTATTGGCACAAGTGGTTGAAAACTTGTGCATATTGCAGAACGGTGCGGGTTCCTTGAGAAAGGTTCAGAAATTCATTGAGCTTTCGCTCAATGAGTCCTTCGGGTATGTGGTGCGCTCGAAACGCAGTCCGAAACTCGTCCCAAGTGACGACATGATCGGCAGGCTGCATAGCATCATAGTGATCCCACCAGATGCGGGCAGTGCCACGGAGTTCCTGGGCTGCAAAGAGCGCTTTGCTCTCATTTGAACATTGGGCAGACAATAGGGCAAACTTGGACTCGATGGTACGAAGCCAAGCGTCAGCGTCAAGAGGCTCCTCTGCCTTATGGAACAGTGGAGACTGGATGCTGAGGAAATCTTGATAACTGGCTGATGAAGGTTCATCTCGGCCTCGGGACTGGTGGTGGAATTGGCCCATTTGAGCCTGCACAAGTTGATTGAGGAGTTCTGTTTGTCGGGCCATGACCTCGGCCAGATTTGGAGGTGGCGGTGGTGGTTGCTGGGATCCGCTGGCTTGATCAGGCCGAAAACCTTCCGGAGTCCCACGAGTTGCTCCAACCATCTGAAACAAAGGAGACGTCCATTATTATTAGCCTCTCCTTACTCCAATTTTCAGATGATACGACATGCTGAACGGATATGCAAATGGTGAAATATATTTACCCTGCTGGGGACTCATAAGGTAAATGGAATGAGACGAATGATTCTGATAACAGCAAAGGCTGGAAATCAGATGGATATTTGGAATACTTGACCAACACTACCACAAGACCCTTAATAATACTATACTAAAGATAACCACCCACTATACGTCCTTAAACAAACAACACATACATTGCATTTGTGTATTTTAAGGATGGATCATGCATGCACGTTCTATTCGACCTCACAACTAAAACAACTGCCGAATAGCTTCAGACTTACGTAGTTAATTTCGGTGGCATAACACATACGTCTCTCACTAATAACTAGTCGATAAATCCTATCCGTCTTAACCTATTAATCGTGGTTAGTGTACCTGCAGAAGACCACATATATATATCATGAACCTTTCATGGCAGCACGACATGAAAACGTCCCCAAACAGTACTGTTCACTATAGAAACAGCATTTGTACAATTACCGCCATATAGACAACATTAACATACGTCGTTAAACAACATATTCACGGGGGTACCGCAAAATGCGGGGGTATGAACAGCGATCGCCATACCCTGCGCCGAACCATATACTCCCGATATAATCAACCTAAGTTGATATATTGGCAGCATCTCAAGTAGGCCACTGCTTGAGAAACAGCGTTCGGTTCGCATCACCGATGGGAAGGCTAACTCCCCAGTTAGCTGAGGATCCTTACCTTCTTACCTTACCACCGAAGGTGTCGTTACACAAAGTAAAGTTAAGTTGTACATAAATTTAAGTTTTGAAAGTGTAACGCCCGCGTTTTTACCTTATTTAAATTACAGTACAAATCGCTCGCTAAAAATATTTTTTTTAAACTTTTCCGTCGTCGGGCCCGGATCGTTCCTAAACCCCTGACCGCTCAAAACATCTCTCGACCTTTCGCCGTCTGACATCCGACATTGACCGCCAGCCTTTCTCTTTTCCTCGACCCCCGCGACGTGCCGCGTGCTCAACTCCGCACTCGCGACCGTCGCCGCGAATCCCGCCGACGCAAGACCCCCTCCCTCCTTTTCTTTTCCCCCTACCCCTTTTCCTCTTCTTTTCTCCTTTCTCTGTTCCTGCTTCCTGCTCCCCTCGCTCCCCTGCATACGCAGCACGGCACCGAGCAGAGAGCTCAACGCCGGCCACCACCACCACCTCCGCCCTTTGACGTCTCCACAGGAGCTGCCTAACCCGGCCCTCCTCTGCGCACGCCGTACCCCCTTGCCGCATTGGCGCTCGCGCTGCCCCTGCGTGCTGCGACGCCGAGCAGTGCCGGCCGCCGCGCGTCGCCTCGCCACGGGCCACCTCCCCCTGCGCCGCACGCCCTCGGGCCGCCCTTCCCCGCTACGCGCCACCACCCCGCCCTGCGCAGCGACGACCAGCGCCACCGGCCGCCCTGCGCAGCGGCACCCCGTACCACCGCCGCCCCACTGCCATTACTGCCGCCACCGACCTCCACCGCGCCCCCTCCTTCCTGCCCTCTCCGGCCTACAAATACCCCCCACCCACGACGCGCCTCTCCACCACCACAAGCTCCCCCGCAACCCCTAGCCCCCTCCCCGGCCTTGCTCCACCGCCGCCGCCAGGCACCTCCGCCCGCCGCCCTTGGCCCCCGTGGGCAGCCCGCCTCACGCCGCCCCGACCCAAGGTGAGGGGTGGAATGGATTCCCCTCACTCCCCTCTCCGTGTAGCACCGTCCCCGGGCGCCGCCGTGCCCTAGGGCCGCCGGGATTGGTGGCGCCGCCGGCCCCCATCCCCTCCCCTGTCTCTGGTAACGGGAGGAGGAAGAAGGGCACTTTTGCCCTGAACCCCCTGCACCTTTTGCCCATTCCCTTAAGAGCCCACCCCCTCTTACCCTCTCTTTACAAATAAACCCCCTTGCTCATTCTATTTAGAAAATGAACCCCTCCACTACACAAAATAGTTATAGATAGGTCCCTGACCCTTTTTAGAGTACCCTAGGTATTTCCGAAAATTCAAATCAAGCCCTCCCCTCCAAACAGTAATTACGAATAGGTCCTTAGACCCTTATTCCTTCCCTAAAACCCCGTTCGGCCTATTATTTTATGCGCCAAAAATTCCCCGTTTGCCCTGAAACTTTACCACGCCATTTCTAACATAATGTCGGCCTCGCCATCAAGGAATCCCCCGGAAATCTTCCTTCTACCATAGTTTCTTAAGCTATTCCTGATTCGGGCTTGTAAATAAAACACTTAATCCTTTTTCCTTATGGAATGTTTGTTTGTGTGCGCCATAGATCACGAGGTGACCGAGGGAGAACCCGTCGACGAGCAGTACTGCGAGCAAGAGTCCGAGAACCAGTGCCGTGAGCCCGAACCCGAAGGACAATACCTCGATCAGGACTTCCCGGAAGGCTTTGTGAATGGCAAGTCCAATCCCATCCTTTGATGCATTCTTATCCTAGATTATAAATACAACCTATTGGCCTGTTTTTTTTGTAAAATGCATTGTTTTATTGCAAGACCTGGTTGGATAGCCACCCCTTGATTGCTATAGCCCTACCCCGATGACCTAGGATTTGCTAGGCTAGGCGTAAACTACATGACAGAGAAACCTGTTACCTATTATTCCTCTCGTTATATTGTAAACCATGATTATAAGCGCTTTACTAAGAATAAGGGTACGAGTGTTTTAGAAGATCAGAATGGGATGTTGGCTTAACCTGGCGGGATGGACGGCGTTTTCGGTGCGGAATGCCGCTTGCGTGCTTGTACCTTTGTGGTTGAGCATGAGATGTCCGTCTGGTCGGTATAAGGACGAACTGGGGTGTCATCTTGCCTAACTCTTTTATCGTACAACCACTCGACCGTTGTGTGGGCAACGGCTTAGCATAAACCCCACTAGTTGTTCTACTAGCCAAAATGGAGAGCGGGTGCGTAACGGGAGACCATGGGGAAGGGATACGATCTGTGTGAGTGATATTCCGGTTATGACTTCATTGATGGGTCATTAACCCCATGGTAGCTTCCGTGTTGGCTAGTTAGATTCAGCTAAGGTGGGTAATGGCTTTGTTAGGATCCGCCGCGACATTAAGGTGTTCGTAGCGCGGTACCCTACTTGTGGGTAAAGTGTACAACCTCTTCAGAGTGTAAAAATCTATTTGAATAGCCGTGTCCACGGTATTGGGCGCGTTACGGCATGGTCATTTCAATAGATGTTTCGGGATGATTGGTTTTGTGGCATAGGTTGTTTTGAAAGTACTCGGCAGTTGTGCAGTAAGCTACTGTGGACGCCGAGTCCGATGACACTAAAACTTGGATCCTTTGTGCAGGATCAACACTACTTAAGATTCGATTACTATAAAAATGTTTTGAGAAAGTGTTTTTGTTAAATAAACCCTTGCATGTGTAAAATCTTGCTTTATCGCAAATAAACCCTAACCCCACCCTTGATATAACCGTGCATGTTCTCTGTTATCACCCCCTCCGCGGATGTGGTTGGACTTGTTGAGTACCTTTGTACTCACCCTATATATATATGTGGTTTTCTCAGAGGAAGACCCGGACTACGTGATCGGAAACGACGAATAAGGGTTGTGTCCGCGCCCAACTCTGCCTGTGGTGTTGGCCCTCCGCAAGATGCTTCTGCTAGCGTGTTACTCTGAGCCCGAGCTGGATCCCGCGTGGGTCACGCTTTGGTGCATTACTATAGCTATATTATTACTAGTTATCGTCTGTATCGAGTGCCCGCCTCCTCGGAGGTTTGTACGGTAATGTACCATCTGATGTAATAAATGTGTATCAGCCTCCTGGGACTGATTTGTATATCACATTTAAGTCACCTCGGATGAGGGGACGCTTCAGAAAGAAAGTAGTGCTGCGAGTTAGAATAGAACTATATATATATACATTTACAGCCACCTAATAATTCCCTTATAAGTCCCTAGGGCTTTACGATCTAAGCACAGCCTTAATGAATCCAACGCAGGTTGTAAATTCATTTGTTGGGCTAATTTTATCCTGAAAACACTTTTTAAGAGCTACTGCAATGGTAAGAGTAAATCTACAGCTCTGATACCAGCTGTGGTAGAACCGCCTGAATTATTCCGGTTCAAATGCGCTAGTCATCGCACTTCAAATGGAACAATCCATTAGTCTATCGGATCTCCGCCTAGTACAACCATGGTTCAACAGGATCGAAGCATGTTTACCTCGCACGAAGGCGAGTCTACAACGCAACAGCTCACCAATTTAAAATTCACCACATATTAAACGTTATTACAAACCATTCCAAACTTTAGGTAAATTTATACAAACATTGTTTAAAGTAACAAGCTAAAAGCTTGTTCATGTTTACAGCGGAAAGAAACATAAACACGCGACTACACACGTCGCGAAGGTTGACACCGTACTCAGCCCAAAGCTTGGTGTCACTCAGGAGGGTCACTGCCAGCTGGGGACGTATCCCACTCCACGGATCAGCCAAAAGGAACCGAAGTTGGCCATGCAGGGTTATCCGTAGGGTTCGCGAGAGTCATAACTGAAAAATTTACTAGCAAGACTGAGTATACTAATACTCAGCAAGGCTTACCCGGAATTGGGTATACTTAGCCCGTAATTAGACACATGAAGGCATTGCAAGGTTCTGGGTTTATTTTCAGCTGAAAAGCAAAAAAGAGTATATCTATTTTCAAATTTTAGCTTTCAAATTCTAGTTGATTATCCATTCTAGGTAAGCACCTGCACTAAGCAAGCAAGGTAGAGATTAGCATTCATCAGGATTATTCCATCAGGAGTTACACTTCTTATTCTATGTGGCAGAAGGAATAAGCAGTCTCTATTTCCGCGAGAAATGGATGATTCCGAATCGAGTTTCACCCTTGCAAGGTAAACCTAACTCACACGCTTGGAACACCAAAAGGTCGTTCCGAAGCAACCGTTTGCCTTTCATTCCGGGTTGTGGAACAGGGCCACCACAAGCGACTATAGGACCATACGCACACCAATTGTGCAGGACATACGTCTGTAGCGCGACTACATGACCGTACTCCTGTCCGCTGTGCGGAACGTACTCCCGCACGTCGGTGCGTGGGAAAAACCAAATTACGAGTGGTGGGAGGTATGTCCACTTGCCGGGCCTATCGGTTACTAGGCTTGCCGCTTTACCATATTTCGCGGCATGTGGCTAGTACTTTCAAACGCTTAGCCACCACTACCACACACTGCGACCTTAACAACTTTTATCAAAATAGATAGGGTAAACCTCCAGGTCACGATACTACACATGACCCTGTCCATTATCCTTATAGTGATTGCAGAATAGTAAACATGCAACTCCTATATCGCGCAAGTGACCGGAAATCACTTGACTTTTACCGGTCCTATTTAGCAGAGCGTGTATGCGATAAGGACTTGGGTACAATACATTGGATTCATAGGATTTATGCAACAAGGGTTTCATCTCAACTCCTAGACGTAATGCAAGATATATAATATATAAGTAAAATGGTAATAAATTGAAATACTGGGGTATGCATCGGGGCTTGCCTTCTTGAGTGGGGTTGGGGGCAGGAGTGTCAGAGACTTTCGAACTTTGGTTCGGGGCTTCAGTTAGATTCTCAGCGACGTTTGTCGGGTCTTCAGAAAACTCTTGGTCTTGTTCCAGGACTAGCTTGTAGTCTCCATCGTCGAGGGTCATTGATTCTACATGATATGCAATAATTTAAGTAAGATGGTGCTTGAGTTAAAGATTTTATTTCACGATAAAGTTGCAATCCAATGATTAACACACATGAACTCATGAAACACGAGGTTTAATCCCAATTGATTTCTTACACTTAAGTTATGGTTATAGCACTGGAATTACTGAAAAAATAGAAATTAAAACATTTGAATTTGAATTCAAACTTCAAGTTTAAATTCAAATCTTATATGAAGAGAATTATAAAGTCTTGAATATTTAATTATGAACTAATTATCAATATATTAGATTATGGTAAAAAGATCTAAATAGATAAGCTTTAGGAATATGCTTAACTAAATTCAAACCCTTTTTAAATTTGATTTGCACAAGTTTGAAAGGACTTAAACTACAAAATAGTACCGAGCATGAAATTTTTACACTAGCTCATACATGACCTAAAGAGGCTACATACCAAAAATCACAAGAAATTAAGCTAGTGTGTAGAAGTTATGCATACTATACCCTTTTACCTTAAGTTTAAAATATATTCAAAAGTATTTAGTTTCGAACTAAACTTCATTAATAAAAGTTGTAGAGTTTGAAATCTAGTTTCCAACAAAATTGGTTTGACAATTTTTGGATTTTTCCACAATTTTCTACGAATTTTACAAGCCGGCATCCTTGCTCACATAAAATAACAAAAGGGTTTTACATTGGGGTCCTTGGTTTCTTGCACAGAGACCCCTAGAATAGAAAAAGAAATCACAAATACACCCTTGCCGGTTCTCAACGGCGTCCGGCGTCTCTGTGCACGGCGTTCTCGCCGGCGGCGAGGTCCTGGGTGGGAAGGAATAGGTGCTACACGACCTACAGGAGCTACTGAACACGATGGGGGGTGATGTGCTCGAGGAGCAGTGGCGGAGCACGGCCGGCGATGAGAGATGGTGGCGGCCGTGGCGGTGCGTCGTCGTTCCTGGGGAGGGGCCGGCGAGCATGAAGGAACAAAGCGCGCATGAGCACCGGGAGAAGGTGGGGTTACTATTCCCGTGCTTAATTTGGTTGGAAACGGGTCAGAGAGCAGTGATCGACGGCGGGGTGGACCTCGGGCTCTTACCAGCGGCGATGGCGTCCGATGTTCTACAGGCTGGGGCGACGGAGGGCGGTGATGGAGGGGAGGAATCGCTTCAGGGGGATGATATGGTGCTGTTAGTGCCTTGGGTCGGGGTGGAGAGGTCCTGTGCCGGTGGATCGACGGGAGGCCGAGCGGCGGCGGAGGAAGGGACTCGTCGGCGTTGCGGTCCGGCAGTTCTGGTGGAGGAAACTGAAATTGGCTTGCTCGATGAGCTTCGGTAGATCGTGGGAATGCTGTTCGTGCTTCGGATTGGGGATGGGGAGTAGTGGTGGAGGCTAACGACGGTGAGCCGGAGTCGCGGAGGAGGTCTGGTGAGAGGTGGTGGCCGGAGCAGGGAAAATTGAGTGAAAAAGAGGTATGCAAATGCCAGGGCGTGTGCTAGAGATGCTAGAGGAAGTGCTCGGGGTCCAGAAGAGGATGTGGCTGCGCCCAAGCAGGAGTTGTCGCGCCGGCGATGCGCGTGGCGGCACAGCGAAGCTCGGGAGTGGCAGTGCGACGTGGAGGACGCGGGGCGAGACAGCACAAGGTTGGGAGAGTGGCGACGAGGCAGGGAAGTGATGCGTGGGGTCGTCGGAAGCAGGAGGTGGCGCTGGAGTCGCTGCGACGGCGAGCGGCGGTGAAGCGCGGCTCGGGCAGACGGCGGGCGACGTGGCGAGGCAGGGAGAGGCCAGTGCGAGGTCGGGAAGCGGCAGGGCAGGTGCTGGGATGGCACGTGGCCTGCCTCAGGGCGGCTCTGGAGCGGGGAGGAGCACGGCACATGGCCGGCCAGAGCTGCGGGGGCGCGGGGCAGAGAAACAGAGGAGAGGGGGAGAGAGGTAGACGAAGGAGGACCTAGGTGCAATTTCACAGAAATGCAAGGACCCTATTGTAATGCTCCGATAACATTCAAACCAGTGCTCAAATGGAGATGGGCCCAAAAGCAAAAATGTATGGTTTTTCAAAATGTACAACTTTGCTTTAAGGTTCATCCATAGAAGAGCTAAGGATTTGTAATTAATTTGAAACTTAACAAGATTTCCAAACTTTACATAAATCCTATTTTAAAACTACACTACATATATATCCTGTGTATAGTTTCGCCTACATTTGCGATTTAAACACAAGTTTTTGACTTTTGCAAAACAACCCTCATACATTTAAATTCTACCCTCTATGCTTACCCATTTAACACTTAAGGACCTCTATTAAAATATAATTATATAAACAACCCTTTTTCCTTAGCATTTAAATTTTGAAACACACTTTTACCACATTTTGCACACAACTTCATACTAAAATCTAGGGTGTGACAATGCTAAATACCTAAGTGTCACATGGTTGGAGTGTACCAGATGCTTTTAGGTGACTGGCTTTGACTCTCTGGCACATATCACACTCAGATACATGTTTGGCAATTTCTCTCTTCTTTCTGGTCTACCAAAAACGTTGTCGAAGATCTTGATACATTTTGGTGCTACCAGGATGAATCGAGAATTTAGATAGATGTGCTTCATCAAGGATTTGTTTGCGAAGTTGATGATCTTTAGGTACAACAATACGATTGTTGAACCATAGAACTCCTTGATGATCTGTGTGGAAACACTTATATTTGGCCTCTCCCTGAGATAGTTTTGATTTGATAATTTTGATACCCTCATCATGTAATTGCGACATGATGATTCTATCTTGAAGAGAAGACTCTATAGATAATAGATTTAGACTACCTTGAGGGATGATCTCTAGATTGAGTTTTCGCATCTGATTGCAGAGAGTGTCATTGAAAGTCGCTATGGATAAGCAATGGCAATGTGCCTTGCGGCTAAGTGCATCCACAACCACATTGGCTTTGCCAGAATGGTAGTGTACCTCAAGATCGTAGTCTTTGATCAGTTCTAACCAACTCTTTTGCCTCATATTCAGGTCAGCTTGGGTAAAGATATATTTGAGGCTCTTATGGTCAGTGTAAATATTACACTTGGCGCCCATAAGATGATGTCTCCAGATCTTGAGAGCATGAATAACTGCTGCCAATTCAAAATCATGGGTTGGGTAGTTTTGTTCGTGATTTTGGAGTGCTCGGGATGCATAAGCAATGACCCGGTTGTTTTGCATAAGGACACAACCAAGGCCAGTTCCAGAGGCATCACAATAGACATCAAAAGGCTGGGCATTATCTGGCTGAGCTAGCACTGGAGCGGTTGTTAGAAGTTTTCTCAAGGTGTGGAACGCTTCATCACACTTGTCGTCCCATCGGAACTTAACCTCTTTCTTAAGTAGCTCAGTCATGGGTTTGGCTATCTTGAAGAAGTCTGGAATGAATCGGTGATAGTATCCCGCCAATCCAAGGAAACTTCAGATTTGATGAACTGAAGTCGGAGGTTTCCAATCCATAACCTCCTGAACTTTGGTTAGATCAACCGATATGCCCTCACTGGAGATAGTATGTCCCAAAAATTTCACACTATCCAGACAGAATTCACATTTTGAGAATTTGGCATAAAGGTGATGATCACGTAGTCGTTGAAGAACGACACGTATATGATTAGCATGGTCTTATCTAGTTTTGGAATATATTAGAATATCATCGATGAAGACCACGACGAATTTGTCGAGTTCTGGCATAAAGACTGAATTCATGAGATACATGAAATATGCCGGCGCGTTAGTAAGCCCAAATGACATAACCAGATATTCATATAGTCCATATCTGGTCGAGAAAGCTATTTTTGGAATGTCACAAGGCTTGATTTTGATCTGATGATAACCAGAGCGTAAGTCAATCTTAGAAAAGACCTTAGCTCCAGCTAGTTGATCGAATAATATGTCAATGCGAGGAAGAGGGTACTTATTTTTGATAGTGACCACATTGAGTGGACGATAATCGACACATAACCTTAGGCTATTGTCCTTCTTCTTTACAAAGAGAGCAGGACAACCCCAAGGTGAAGCACTTGGGCGTATGAAACCCTTGTCAAGAAGATCTTGAAGTTGAATTTTTAGTTCAGCCAATTCATTTGGAGGCATGCGATACGGCCTCTTTGAAATAGGAGCGGTGCCAGGTTGAAGTTCAATAATAAACTCGATGTCTCTGTCTGGTGGCATTCCAGGTAAGTCATCTGGAAAGACGTCGGGGTACTCACAAACTACAGGAATATCTTTTATTTTGATGTCTGTGATAGCGTAAGTACAAGAGTGAAGATACTCTTGCTGAGGCAGATAGAGAGTAACGACTCCTTGATGTGGTGAGTTAATCTCAATAACTCGGGAAGAGATGTCTAGCGGTACTCTATGTTCAGTCATCCAATTTGTCCCAAGTATAACATCAATACCCTCTAAATATAGCAAAACCAAATCAGTTTTGATTTCTTTGCTACCTAACTGAATTGGCACACTTCTAACCATTTGGTTGGAAGTGATCTTTCCTTCGGGGGTAGAAATCATATATGACCCCTGGGTAGGGAAAAGATCAAGTGCTATTCGGGTACCACAGTTGTTACTAATAAAACTATGAGTTGCTCCTGAATCAAATAATGTAACAATTGGTTGGTGATGAATAGAGAATGTACCCAACATGACAGGAGCTCCATCCGGAAGTTCTGCAAGGGTGGTGAAATTAATTCGCCCTTGCCGGACTTGCATCATCGGCCTCTTGCCCTTGTTCTGGTTACCCTGATTGGAACTCTGCCCTTGGTTAGGTTTCATGGGCCGCGGACAATCTTTGATGAAATGGTCCGTACTTCCGCAATTGAAATAGTGATAATTGCTGCTTCTCTGTTGGACTTGTTGAACATTTGGCCGTGGGCCAAACTGTTGTGGTTGTTGCGGAGGTACGGGAGGTCTATACCCTCCTTGTTGTAGAGGAGGCTTGAAAATCAGTCTGCCAAACGGAGCATTTCGCTGTGGCGCTCTAGGCGGAGCATTCTGAACAAATCGATACCGTGAGCATTGAACGCCCGCGGGTCCAGTGGAAATCCTTCGCTTCTTTTCGGCATGGTGTGCCGTGATGCAATCCTCCTGAGTCAGGGCCATGTTAACCAGCTCGCTAAAGGTATTTGCCTTTATAAGGTTCAGACGTTCTTTGAGCTTAGTGCTCAAGCCCCCACGGAAGCGGTCCTGCTTCTTGGTGTCACTATCTGCGTGATAGCCCGCGTACTGACATAGGTGATTAAAAGCCTGTGCATATTGTAGTACAGTGCGGGTGCCTTGAGTAAGTGCCAAGAACTCATTCAGTTTCCGCTCCATTAGTCCTTCAGGTATAAGGTGTGCTCGGAAAGCATTCCGGAATTCTTCCCAGGAGATAACATGGCCTTCAGCTTGCATGGCACAATAGTTATCCCACCAGATACGGGCAGCTCCGCGTAGTTGTTGGGCAGCGAAGTGAGCCTTGTTAGAGTCCGCACATGGAATCGTAAGAAGAGCGAACTTAGATTCAATGGTGCGAAGCCAAGCATCAGCGTCGAGGGGCTCCTCCACTTTGCTGAATAGCGGGGGCTGAGTACTGAACAAAAACTTGATAATTAGCCACCTGAGGTTCATCGCGACCTCCTCTTGATTGCTGGCACTGTTGGTTTTGCTGTGCTTGCACCAATAGATTGAGAAGTTCAGTCTGCCGAGCCATAACCTCGGCTAGATTTGGAGGTGGCGGTGGCGGTTGTTGAGAACCGCTAGCCTGATCTGCCCGGAAGCCTTCCGGGGTTCCGCGCGTGGCTCCAACCATCTGAAACAAAGGAGATATCCATTATTAATCACATAGCCTTACTCCCATTTTCAGAAAGTACACCACTCAGATAAACAATGCATATACTCCATTCAATCATCTCATTTCAGAAAATAAAGATATTGGACAAGATAATAGAACACAAGGCTTATATTACATCATGGATTCTGGTTGTCCTTAACATCACCCATCCTAAGGATCCATGCATAGGCCATCTATATTACATCAAATGGCACAAGGTCTAAGCAAGCTACTTACTACCTAAATTATTACACTTTTCACGAGTTACATCTAGAGAGTCGACGATTTGACAACTACAAATCATCGAAATTGCCTACAAAAGACTGACTGCCAGAAGAAGAGTAATCTGGCTGAGGATTGGGCTCCGGATCTCCATGCTCGGAGTCAAGACCTGAGACTCCCTCAATTTCTTCCGGATCTTCTTCTCCACCTTCAGGTACTGGGGGTGCAGCAGGAGGTGCTGGTTGCTGCTGCAGTTCTTCAATGTGAGCTTGGGCATCGTCCGCTTCAAGGATCAGATCATGGATTTGGTCCTGGAGGAACTCAATGATTGTATTATGCTGAGTGATAATAGCATCACTCTCGTTGATATGATCTTCTCGATGAAGGATGGTCTCATCCCGTGCTGCGATGATCTTATCCTTCTGAGTCACCAAGGCTTGAAGTTCCACTATCTGAGTGACTTGACGGTTAGCATTCCGATAGTGACTTTGAGCCACATTAGTCAACTGACCCATGCCACGGAGCAGCAAAATCTGATAATGGTGCTGAACATTCATGAACCTGGTGACATTAAGGACCGTTTCTTCAGCCAGATCTCCCAACAAGTGACCAAGATGGTCGATCCGAAAGTTCCATTCCGGATCACTGGAGTCTATAGCAGGGAACAAACCAATGGGATACCCGGCAACCTCCATTGGATACTAGTTGCAGAAGATATTGATAGCCTCCAGAGCAGCAGTCTCGATGATATCAACAAGACGATACCCCACCACATCAACTTCTATAGGATGCCGCTAGGAGCGGAAAGGATGTTGAGGAATCATCATCCTAACCCGGCATCGAGGAACGCCTTCTTCTCGATACTCCACTCCGTCATATTGAGGAGGCTCAGTGTAATGGAATAGACTTAAGGATTCCCACAGAAGACGAGGAAAACCTTCCCAATGCAAGGCATTAGTGTGAAGGTGCCCTTCATGATCCCAATAGACATTCGAAGGAGCGGCCATTTGCAACAAGAATGCAAATGGTGAGATATATTTACCCTGCTGAGAATTCACAAGGTAAATAGAACGAGACAATTGATTCTGATAACAGCAAAGGCTGAAAATCAGATGGATACTTAAGGTATTCGACTAAAAGATTCTATTGTAACCATGCTAAGGATAATTAACATGTTACCTATCCTTAGAAAAGCAACAAAATTAAGCACTCCTTTTGTTTGTTAATGTATTATGCATGCATGTACTATTCGACCTCACAACCAAAACAAGTGCCGAATATCTTCGAACTTACGGGGTTAGTTTCAGTGGCATAATACATACGTCTCTCACTAATAACTAGTCGATAAATCCTATCCATCCTAATTTCGTGATCCTGGTTAGTGTTCCTGCAGAAAACCACAATATATATCCAATGAACCTTTCATGCCAGCATGTCATGAAAGCGTCCCCAATCATTGCTGTTCACTATAGAAACAGCATCTGTACCATTACCGCCGTACAGAAAACGTTAACATACGTTATCGAAACAACGTATTCATGGGGGTACCGCAAAATGTGGGGGTGTGAACAGCGATCGCCATACCCTGCGCCGAAGCATATACTCCCAATATAACCAACCTAAGTTGATATATTGGCAGCATCTCAAGTAGGCCACTGCTTGAGAAACAGCGTTCGGTTCGCATCACCGACGGGAAGGCTAACTCCCCAGTTAGCTGAGGATCCTTACCTTCTTACCTCATCATCGAAAATGTCGTTACAGAATGTAAAGTTGGGGTTGTGCAGAAATTTAAGTTTTCAACCGAAAGTAATGCTGGAAGTCAGAGTTATATACATATACTATAGCCACTTCTAATTCCCTTAAATATCACCCAAGGGCTTTACGTACTAAGCACAAGCCTTAACGAACCCAACGTAGTTTTGCAAAATACTCTGTTGGTCAAATTTTATACCAAAAGTATTTTTAAAGCACTTCATATCTCCAGTATACACTTGTTAGCTCTGATACCAGCTGTGGCAGACTGAATTACACCGGCTCAAGTACGCGAGTCCACTCTTGAGGGCTCCCACGTGCTTCAAACGGTATAATCCTTTGGCCTGTCGGGTAACGTCCCGATAAACTACCGAATGCAGGATCAAACAAGGTACCTCGCACGAAGATGAGTCCAGAGATACAAATGCCATCACATTTTACATCACAGGCAGGTATATTACATGAATGTTTAAAAGTAACCTTAATTCCCAACTGAGGGGAATTATTACAAAACAGATTAAGTTTCAAGTCATGCAACAGAGTTTAAAGCACAGGCACTGTACACGTCGCCAGTTCAGATATCATGCTAGCCCTGGCATGATATCACTCGGAGGGATCTGTGTTGGCCGGGGACGGGTCCCACTCCACGGACCATCCATCGGGCAGAGGGTAAGGCCACGGCATAGGCAGAGCAGAGTCGTCAGGGGGATTACCTGAACAAAAAGTCACAAGGCAAGACTGAGTATTCTAATACTCAGCAAGCCTTACCCGTTTATGGTATACTTAGCCATGTAACTAGACTTATGAAGGCTTTTCGGGTTTTGGGTAGAGTTTTCAGCTAAAAAGCAACAAAGAGTAGGTCCTTAATTTCAACTTTTAGCTTTCAAGTTCTATGTGATTATCCATTCTAAATAAGCACCTATAGCTATTCAAGCATGGTAGAATCTTTGTTCAAACATCATCTTTGATAACCGTATAATTGCTCTTGTTACTCTATGTGGTAAAGGGATCAAGCAGTCTCAATCTCCGCGAGAAACGGACGATTCCTGAATCGAATTTCAGCCTTGCAAGGTAAACCTAACTCACATGCTTGGAACATCCAACGATTGTTCCGAAGCAATCGTTTGCCTTTCATTCCGACTCGTGGATCAGAGCCACCACAAGCGACTGCAGGACCATACGCACATCCAATGTGCAGGACGTACATCTGTAGAGTGACTACACGACCGTACTCCTGGTTGCCCTGCAACACGTATTCCCACACGTCGAATCGAGTAACAAGAAAAACCAAAATACGAGTGGTGGGAGGTATGTCCACTCGTTGGGCCGATTGGTTACTAGGCTTACCGCTTACCATATTTCGCGGCATGTGGCTAGTACTTTCAAATGCTTAACCACCGCTACCACACACTGCGACCTTATCAAATTCACCAACACATACGGGGTATCATCTTAACCATGATATCTAACATAAATCCCGGCCGTCATCCTTATAGTGATTACAGGAAGGTAAACATTGCTACTCCTATATCGCGCGAGTGACAGGAAATCACCCGGCTTCTACCGGTCCTATTAGCAGAGCAGCTATTCGAACTCCGGTGCTAGTATTCAGTACATTGGTTCCTAGAAAAATGTAACTAGGGTTTCCCATACAATTCCTATGAACGTAATGCATAAATAGATATAAATAATATAGATTGCAGTGTAAATAAAGTAGGGTCAATGCCCGGGGCTTGCCTCCTTGAGTGGGGTTGGGGGCAGGAGTGTTAGAATTTTCCGAACTTTGGTTCGGAGCTTCAGTTAGATCTTCGACGGCATTCCCGGGGTCTTCACAAACTTCTACGGCTTGATCCGGAATTAGCTCGTAGTCACCGTCGGCGAGAGTAGTCGAGTCTACATGATATGCAAAGTTATAAGTTAAAGGATGCATATTATTTTGTTTTATTTCACGATAAAATTGCAATCCAATGAAAATATAATTTGTTTATTACACATATCATTTATTTTTCTACTGGGCAGTCATTTATCGGTATTAACCATTTTATCTAGTCACATTAAGTAATAGGGTTGGTTACCCTAAATATCAAACTAATGGCATGAGGTAGCATGTTGAGTTAGTTTTAATTATTTTAAACTAATTATATTTAATAACTTTATTTATTTTCTTTGCTAATCATTTATACTAACCCTAGGTTATTACTGAACTATGGACTTATTTTATTTAGATATAACATTATTATAGTAGGTTCTTTTTGTTTTGGTTGTTTTACACCTGATCTTAGGTTAAGAATTTAGGGACAGGTTACACTATTTAAGGACAATGCCTCAAAATATTTTCATGATTTTAGAACATTTAAATCCATAGATATTACATATTTAAGGGTAAATAGATTTTATTCATAATTAAACACACACATTATGAAAATATTATACAAATAGGAGGTTAATTATTTTTCCTAAGCGCTATATATTAAAGTAAAGCTAACACAATTGAGTTTACATTTTTACCATTTTTCTGCTATTTATTATGCATTTTCTTAACCTACAACTACATAAACTTAGTATTTAAATTAAAGCACAAACTACTCAGAAACTGAAAGTCAATCTATAAGGAAAGTTGTAGATCTTAAATGAGGATCCCAACAAATTTTAGTTTGTATTTTTATGATTTTCCTTGAATTGATATGAAATTTCAAAGTTGACAGCATAATTAACACTAGGGGGTCCCTAAGGCACTATTCACATGAGTCTTAACCCTTGTAGATAGCCCCCTGGACTTTCAATTCTTTTAACACGAGGTCCTTGCTGGGTCAAGACGGTGGCCGTGGTGTTTGACCGGCATGTTCTCGCCAGCGGCGAGGGTTTGGCCGGGGATGATCTGGTCCTACGTGACCTACATGACCTACTGAGTTCACGGGTGGGTGATGTGCACCAAGGCAAGCGACGGAGCATGGCCGGCGGTGATGGATCGCGACGGCCATGTCGGGGTGCTTGCGGTCCTGGCGAGGGGCCGGCGAACACGGACCACTAGGGCGCGCATGAGCATCACAGGAGTGTGGGGATGCTTTCCCTTTGCCTAATTTGGTCGGAGACAGGGCGGAAGGTGGTACTCGACGGTGGGGTGGACGTCGGGTTCTTACCAGCGGCGATGGCGACCGGTGTTCTGCAGGCTGGGGTGCCAGAGGAGGGCGGGGAAGTAGTCGAGGAGCTTCTACGGGTTGGTGTGGTACTGCTGGTGCTTGTGGCCGGGGTCAGGGGGCTCTGTAACAGTGGGGCAACGGCGAGGCCGAACGGGCGGCGGAATAGCAGCTCGTCGGCGCTGCGGTCCAGCTGTTCTGGTGGAGGAAATGGAAATCGGTTGGCTTAGTGAGCTTCTGTGGGTCGTGACAATGCTGCTGACGCACTGGATTGGGGTCCGGAGGTGATGGGGGTAGCTGTCGACGGTGGGCAGTGGTGGCGGCGGAGGTCCGGTGAGGGATCAAGCTCGGGGAAGAGGAAATGCGGTGGCCTGGGGTGCTCGGGGGAGTAAAGCAAGTCGCAGAGCAACAGCTAAGCATGGCTTAAGGCCAGAAGGGCGTTGCACGTGTGAGCAGGAGCTGGCAACGACGGCAGCGATGATGTGGCGGCCGGCGGTGGCTCGGAAAGGTCGTGGCGCGCGCGGGGAAGGGCAGCAAGGGAGGGGAATAGGGCCGAGACAGGGAGAGGATGACGCGTGGAAGTGATCCCAGCAGGAGGTGGCGCGGCGGCGGTGGCAGAGCAGCGGCCAGAGGCGAAGGACTGCGCTGGCGGTAGGAAAACAGAGCAGGCAGCACGTGCTCGAGGAAGAAGAAGAGAGGGGAGGGGGTCCGGGGAACCTGTTTGTGAATTCCAATAATTTAAAGGACCTCTCGGTAAAGAAAGATTTCCCACTAATCTAGAGGTTTAATGAGAAAATGCCCAAAATGAAAGTTGTAGAGTTTTTCAAACTCTACAATATTGTTTTAAGGTTCAAGTTCAAAAAGCCAAAGTTTACAGCTTTACCTATTAAATTTTTGAGTAAAGGTAGAATTTGAATTCTTTTTTCCTTACCAAGGTGGATTTGATGTAATTTTGGATATGTTTGCAAGTCTTCATGGGATGTCATGATGACTTGTATTCTTACATTTTGGCTCTTAAGTAAATTTGAAAGTTACTTCTATATTTCAACTATTTTGCATATAATGACCCATGATTTTTGTGTTAACCACATCTAGGTCCCTGTTTTTACTTAAAGACTTATTTTTCTTATGATTTAACCTATCTTTTGCACTTTCTTTTCTATGGTAACATAAATTTGACACCCAGTATTATATTTGTCCTAGGTTTTAATGCTATCTCCCATTCTTACCCATTTATCGTTAAAGGGCTAATGTTTTACAAAATTACAGTTATGCCCCTATTCCTTTGTACACATATACCATGGCAAGCACATGCTTTTCACATTAGAATCTATATTTCTAACTACCTGATTGTCACAGCTATGATGCTGCATTGGTTTTGAATAGTAAATCCATGTCTTGCTTGCTATTCGTAATCGATTAGTTGCTCTTGTACGTAATCTCAGGTGCAAGGGCAGCATCTTGCTCTGTTATTGCTTAGTAGATTTAATCTGTTATGGTAGTTCTTTGTGTTACAAGGAATTGGTTTAATATCCGTATGATTAGGCCCTTCAAACGGGTTAAATGTTCCGGCTGCATGTTTGGTGCTTTATGGTAACCTAACAAGGGATTGTTCCGGGAATCAACTTGTTAGTTGGTTTTTAGGCCTCTCTTTGGGTTATCGTATTGTTATCTTCCATGTTCGTTAGTCTTAACCACGCATAGGATGTTCCGGTCATACGGTGAAGGCCTTCACCATCATAGATTGGATTAGCTTGGCAATTACAGAGCATGCTTTTATCTTTTCTATCAGATTCGTACAAAAAACATTCATATATTAATAGATCCGATCTGTTAAACGTGGCAATCGGCTTCTTGTAGCCGATTTTGGAAGGTACCCGAAGGTCCGACCTAGTACAGTGACTCCATCGGCTTCTTTAGCTGATCTCGGGGTTGTTGTAAGAGCCGATCACGGCTCAGACTAATGTTTGATATGGTTGTGCATGCAGGAAAATAGCTGACAAATGATTTCTACACCTTCCTGATCAGGTATAGGTTAGGTGGCACGCCTAGCGCTTCACCAAGCCAGGGCGTGTGCCGGACTTCTGGGCCATTGACCGAGGGATCGGGACCCACCAGCAGTCCCGTAAGCCTCCCGGCTCCTCATGTTGCCTGTCGCTGCTCGCCGGTGCGTTTTGACCGACAACACATTCTGGCATGCCCAGTGGGACCTCATCGACTACTCCAGTTACTACTTCGACTACATCGACTACAATCGGCTTCATCATCTTCTTCGGCTTCATCGACTTCCATTGTCAAGATGCCGGATGAGAACCTGATTACTTTTGAGGACTTGTCCGATGAGCATAAGCAGAGGTATAATGAAATAAAAGCTGCTTTTGAAGCCAATCTCATCGGCTCGTTTGAAAGAACTCGTCACCACGGCATCAGATGTAAGGGATTTTCATCTGAAGGGGCACTCGACGAAGTGGATCTGTCTACTCCTACGGAAGAACGTACGCGAGCTCTCCGCCAGGAAGTCAACTACATGGTGGCTCACTCATTACATCGACATTCTGAAAGTTTGGTGAACACCCTTGAGCGCGTTGCAGTGCGCGTGGTGAAGGAAATTATGAAACACTAGTACTCTCCAACAGGACCTGCTTTAGGGAGTCACAAAGGGGAGTTGCCTTCTCAGTCCAGACCACCAGTGCCTTACGCATTTGCCGCCCCAGAGCAATAGAATTCTCCAGCATATGTCATATACAAGGTGGGAGGTGACCCTGCTGATCATCAATTCTTCAGTAAACCACCTAAGGAGGTACCGCATGGATATGTTTGTGCGTAACCTGGCGCAACCCACGCAGAGAGCAACTACAGGAACATCTGCAGTCAATGCCGACAAACAGGCATGGCTGGCTACTTATGCAACAGAGCCGAGTCATGAAGATACGCATTCGGCCCCAGGAGTTCATACAGTGGTTCAAATTAGTGCCATTTTGAGAGATCAATTTGGCATTCTCCCAAGAAGGCGAGCGATCGGCTACACCAAGCTGTATCCAAGTGACTACGACCTGATTCCTTTGCCGCCCAAGTATCGGCTACCTGAGTTCACCAAGTTCAGCGGAGCAGAAGGATCCAGCTCCATAGAGCATGTGAGCTGATATCTAGCGCAGCTGGGGGATGATTTCGGTGTTGGATCCATTGCGGTGAGGTTTTTCTCGCAATCTCTCACAGGGCCGGCTTTTGGATGGTACACATCACTAGGTCCTGATTCTATCCGCACTTGGAAGCAGCTAGAGGAACAGTTCCATATAGAATATCATTCAGAAGCTGCAGAAGCTGGGATTGCTAATTTGGCACAGGTCTGCCAAAAGCGAGGAGAAACAGTGGCGGAGTACATCCAGCGTTTCAGAGAAGTCAAGAATCGATGCTACTTGATTCAAATTTCGAAAAAAGTGGCAGTCGAGTTGGCGACTTTGGGATTGGTAAAGCTGGTCAGAGATTTGGTTTTCCAGCTGGAGTTCAATTCTTTGGCACAACTGGTGCAAAAGATGACGGTATATGAGCAGCGTCACCCAGAATTATACCAAGACAATTTTAAACGTCAAGTAGTAATGGTTGACGCTGAAGACTCTGAAGACTCTGAGGATGACCAAGAGATCGCAGTTGTGGAGTGGGACAGGGGGCAAAGCCCGTGCCCTGCAAGTGGGTGAAACAACAGGGCCCTCTTGAAGGAAAAGCAGCTGAAGTTCCCTGAAGGTTTCAAGATCCCAACAGCTCAGGAGCTTCAGGGGAGGTCATACTGCAAGTGGCATAACTCTTTCACTCACGGTACCAATGACTGCAAGGAACTCCGGCGACAGATAAAATCGGCCATTGAGCAAGGCCGATTAATCTTGGGGCAGTACGCCATGAAGGTCGATACTCAACCATTCCCGAATGTAAACATGGTAGAAGGGTACAACCGGTCAACACATTGTCAGCTGGATTTCACGCTCGGTATCAACATGGCAGGACATATATCACGTCAGCATACAAGGAAGCAAGAGGCCGATTCTTGCGATCGGCCCCAAAAAGAAGAAAGAGACTATATTACCGAGGAACAGGTCAGGCACGTCAGGAATCAACGACCGGTTTCCTCTCATCTTCTAAGAAAATATCAGTATCAGTATCAACAGCGTCTCCAACACGAGACTGAAGAAAAAGAGTATGAGCGACGCACTGGGAAATGCCTCAGGAAGCGAGAGGATACACGAGATCATTGGCATTGCTTGTTCTTCAAATACTGTTGGGATTCTGGTATGAAAAGACTACCCACCCTTGAAGATTGCCCAGAGTGCAATTCTTAGAAGCAAGATACAAGAAGTGCTTCAGTTTTTCAGCGTTTGGGACCAGGGCAACCCCGCCATGAACAAGACAAGTCGACACATACAGTGGGAAATTCAGAAGATGAGGAGGACAAGTATCAACGACCACGCTGGTGTGACAGTTCATGCACTTGTAATGCTAGACATATATTTGTTAGTGTGAAGTATGTGTTTGTTAATGTAAAGCTTGTGTGTGTTTATGTGAAGCTTTTGAAAATTTAAAGTGCAAGTAAAAAAAGGGATATTTTTGTAATTACAGAAAAACCTAGGGTTGTTTGTGCAAATGTATTTGGATAGGAGGTAACTTCAAAATAAGTGAAGGGTGGTTTTGTAAACGTATTTTTCTTACTTTATTCCCTGTAAAAAATATATATATATTTATCTAAAAGTTTCATTTGAAATGTATGTGTAAAATTGTGTAAAAATTTGGGTAATATTGTGAAAATAAGGATATTTATGTAATTTTATAAAAGTACAAGTCCTTTTATGCAAGTAATTGAATTACAAAAGTAATTTTCAAAGCTACTTAGGACTAAAGTGTAAAAGGTGCAAGTCATCATGACATGTCTATCCAATCATTACGACGTGTCTATCCCGTCATCATGACGTGTCATAAATTCCTGCATTTAGGTCCTAAATGTTATGAAGTTATACTCTTTAGGACAAAAGTAATTCAAAATCCAACTTTTGTTCAAAATTTCACATGTAAAGATGTAAGTTTTGAGTTTTTGAACTTGAGCCCTAAAGCAATGTTGTAGAGTTTGAAAAACTCTCCAACTTTCATTTTGGGCATTTCTTCATTAGGGTTTTAGATTAATGGGAAATTTATGCTTTACAGACAGGTCCCTGCAGTTTTCAAAAATTTCGCATAAGTCCTTGGAGGAATTCTATTCCTCCTTCTCCTCTGTTTCTTCTCCCTGGCGCCCCTTCTTTTTCTTTCCCCACCGGCGGCACCTCTCTCAGCCCCATCCTTATCCCCTCCCCCTCTCTCTCCTCCACCAGCCCAAGCAAGCAGCAGGGCGAGCCCAAGGCGACGGTTGGCGTGGGAGCGGCTCGGCTCGAGCGGCGGGCGGCGCTGGAGCAGCGCGCGAGCAGGCGCGGTGGGCGGCTGCGGCTTGGCTCGGCGCGGCTTCGGGCGGCGCGGCGCAGGCGCGCATGCGCGAGCGGCTGGTGGCGCTGGTGCGCGGGCGAGCGGGTGGCTGCGGCTCGGCGCGGGCTGGGCGGCTAGCGGACGCTGGCGCGCGGTGCGCGGGTGGGGCCAGAGTGGGCGCAGGCGCAGCGCGGTAGCGGGCACGCGGGAGCTGAACCTGGCGCAGGCCGGCGGGCGAGGCGCGGCCGTGGCAGGCGCTCTGGCGCGGGCGGCCCCGAGCGGCAGGCAGCGCACGCGGCTCCAGGCGGCGGCACAGATGTGGGTGGCGCGAGCAGGAGCGGAGGCTGGTGACGCGCGCGGGGTGCGGACGCAGGGCACGCGGGCGGCCCGGCTCGGGTGCAGCAGGCGCGAGCGAGTGCGCGCGACGCACGCGCGCGGCAAGCACTGGAACGCAAAAGTGGCGCTGGCGGCTGCTGTTCCGGGACGGGAACCCGATCTTTCGGCCAGCGCCGACGCGGGCAAGCACGGGAGGGAGATGATCGCCAGTCTGGGGCACCGCCACAAATGGAACACGCCCGACAAAGGCCGACGGATTGAAAGGGGGGACGCGAGCTTGCTCGCTCGTGAGATGCACGAGGGGCGGCGAGCCGGAAGGAGTGGTGGCGAAGCGAAAGCGACGGTTATAGCGTGGCGAGCTCGGAGGGAGCAGCTGCGCAGCGGCAAGGCGGTCAGGGCAAGGGTAACGCAGCGCGGGTTCGACGCGCAGCGCAAGACCGGCGGCGGTGGTAGACCGGTCTTGATGGCGTCACAGCAGGTGGAGAGGGCGGCGGAGTTGCTGAACCCGGAGGTCCGAGCAGAATTGAACCGGCGCATTCGCGAGTGCAAGCAGAAGTGTTTTGCCAGTGGCCGGCTCGGCTCGTTTCCGCAGGCGAGTGCGTGTGCAAGACAACAGACCACGCGCGAGCAAGTCAAGAGCCAGGGGTGCGTGAACAGAGGAAGTTCAACCCGTAAGCAGGAAAACCCTGATGTTCGCGGAGGAGTTAGCATAGCGAACCAATCCGGTCCTATCGGCTTCTTCCATGAGTCCACGACATCCAGCAGCTCCTATTCCTCGCTGATCATTCAAGCAAGACCAACACCTCAAGAAAGCTCCTGAACTCTCTTATCGAGCCTCTTCGGATCCCTTCGCCAGAACATCGTCACCGTGGCAAAGTCGACTATCATCGCCACGGATCACCGTGAGAAATACCTCTCCGATTATCCTCCACCGACTACAATTCCCTGGCAAGCTTCTTCGTCACCCACAGAACTTCATCACCGTCGAGCTCTTCTCATCGCCGATCTTGTTCGCCACAGGAATTCACTTTTTGTCTATTCTCCTCCACAACCAAGGCTACCCCAAGGTTTGCCCTGATTCACTGAATCTTTCTAATGCCGATGATTCCTTTGCCGGAACATCGTTGTTATCTTCCTGTTCTCTGTTTTTCCCGACCAGGGACTTAACTGCTTGATTTAGAAAGTTCTAGGGTGTTCTCTGTAAATTTTTCAGAGCCAGCTTTATTTTCAAATCAGTGAACTTCTACATTACCTAGAATTTCATAGGAAATTCATAAAAATACAAAACCAGTTTTGTTTGAATCCTTAGATTAAAATCTACAAGTTTTATGTTGTGATTTTGAGTGGAAAGTCTTTGATTTGTGGTCTAGGTTAAATGTTAGAAAATGAATGCTTTATTTGTACCCTGTGTTATATGCATGTGTTATAGCTGAAAAGTAATCATAGGATGTATGTCTTAAGTAGAGATGTGTGACAGTTAGTTAATCCTATCACTCGAGTGCTTGTATCCATGCCATCAAGACATTGTTCTCGTCTTGATTGCAGTCTCCTTAAGGTCCTTTTCGTATAAGGATCCTTGTTAGTTTGTGTGTATCTGCTGCTTAGCTTATACATCTCGGCAGCTATGCTTCAGCGTCGGCTACCCGTTCAGCCACTAAGCATCCGTTTCCTTTGAGTGTATGATGTTTCTGTATAACAGCTATCAGCCGATGCATTTCTTTTGATATGCTTCTACCATCGGCTAGTTAGCTGATATGGTTGTTATCTTTCTAATATCGGCTACTGCCGATACAATTCTTTTGTTCTGTCCTACATCGGATGCACATAGTCGATGTATCAAAGGTGTACACACAATCTTAGGATTCTTGCTATCGGCTGATCTAAGCTGATTCTAGTTGTTTTCCATATCGGTCAAATATAGCCGATCAATCCTTAATTTTCCCATCCTTATCCACACACTTCTATCAGCCGATTTATCAGCTAGGCAATCGGCTATCTATCTACCGGTCACATACCCTTAACCACACTCCAGTCGGCTACATAGGCCAAAGTACACAACCCTAGATCAATAAGGTAGCACAGTAGACACGCCTCTGTTAGGCATGACCAAAGCACATCAATCGGCTAACCCTAATGCATCCTCATCGGTTAAGGCCAAGACCGATACACCAACTATTAGATAGACCAAAGACATGCTGATAATCCAATCGGCAAGATTCTCCCTTGTTCTATCCTTGAAGTACTGTACCTTCAACGTTCCTACCCATATTAGCTGATTTGACCCCAGGTGAACTCAAATCGGCTAACCTCTTCTGCTTATATACAGAGTCCGTTTCTACCAATTTCTCCTTCAAAGGGAAATCAGCCGATTTCCTAAGGCAAAGTAGATAGCTCCCACCTTTGCCAATTCTATCGGCTAAACCCCTGTTGTTCCAATCGGCTCTGTTGTAATCTTCAACAAATAGCCGATTCTAATTAGTTATCCACCTAAAGCTCTATCTAAGTTTAGTTTTAGATCTTTTTGATTGTTATACGAGTAATATGTTAAATGAATGTTAGATTGCAACTTTATCGTGAAGTAAGATAGTTTTATGTGCACATTTTGAATGTAATATTGCATTGCATGTAGATACGACTACTTCCGCAAACGGTGCCTACAAGATCTTCCAGGAATCTGCGGAGGACTTTGCTAAGGACCAAAGAAACATCACCAAAGGATTATCTGAAGCCCCAAACCAAAGTTCGGAAGCTAGTAGTACTAACATCTCTGACTCCAGTCCAACCAGTAAAGGCAAGCCCCGATGCATATCCCAATATTTCAAGTTATTACCATTCCACTTATACATTGTATATATTGCATTACGTCTAGGAGTTGAGATGAAACCCTAGTTGCATAAAATCTTAGGAATCCAATGTATTGTACCCGAGTCCTTATCGCTTAGATGCTTTGCTAAATAGGACCGGTAATAGTCGGGTGATTCCCTGTCACTCGCGCGATATAGGAGTTGCTTGTTTACAATTCTGCAACCACTATAAGGATGATGGACAGGGTCATGTGCTGTATCATGACCTGAAGATTTACCCTGTCTGTTTTGTTAAAAAGAGGTTAAGGTCGAAATGTGTGGTAGTGGTGGCTAAGCGTTTGAAAGTACTAACCACATACCGCGAAATATGGTAAGCGGTAAGCCTAGTAACCAATCGGCCTGGCAAGTGGACCTACCTCCCACCACTCGTAATTTGGTTCTTCCCACGCACCGACGTGCGGGAGTACGTTCTGCATGGCAGACAGGAATACGGGTTTTGTAGTCGCACTACAGACGTATGTCCTGCACAATTGGTGTGCGTACGGTCCTACAGTCGCTTGTGGTGGACCTGATCCACGACCCGGAATGAAAGGCAAACGGTTGCTTCGGAACGATCTTTGGATGTTCCAAGCGTGTGTGTTAGGTTTACCTTGCAAGGTTGAATTCGATTCAGAATTGTCCGCTTCTCATGAATATTGAGACTGCTTATCCCTTTTACCACATAGAGTAAGAAATGTAACTAATGATGGAACAATCTTGATGGATGATAATCTCTACCTTGCTTGCTTAGTGTAGGTGCTAACCTAGAATGGATAATCAACTAGAATGTGAAAGCTAAAATATTGAAAGTAGTTCATACTCTTTGTTGCTTTTCAGCTGAAAATAAACCCAGAACCTGTACAATGCCTTCATGAGTCTAATTATGGGCTAAAGTATACCCAATCCCGGGTAAGCCTTGCTGAGTATTAGTATACTCAGCCTTGCTAGTGATATGTTTTTCAGGTAATGTCTTTGAAGACCCTACTCTTCCCTTGTCATGGCCCTGTGCTCTTCCAAATGGTTGGTCCGTGGAGTGGGATCCGTCCCCGGCCAACACTGATGATACCGAGTGATGTCGTGCCCGGGCTTAGCATGACATCCATCTCGACGACGTGTTGTGAATCGTCGCGTATGATTTCCGCTGCCATAAACTATAACTTTAACAGTTTGTAATAATTTTGCTGACTTTAGAACTTCGTACTACTTTTGGAAACTCTTGTAATGTATTTTCATGTGATGTAAAATATGATGGTGACTGTATCTTTGGACTCACCTTCGTGTGAGGTAACCTTATTTGATCCTGTATTCGGTGGTTTATCGGGACGTTACCCGACAGGCCAAGGGATTATACCGTTTGAACTATGTTGGAGCCCTCTGGAGTGGACTCGCGTACTTGAGCCGGTATAATTCAGGTTGGTTCTACCAAAGCTGGTGTCCTCATGGGCTCAACCGGTCCCAGAAGCGGAGGGTACAGCGGCTGCGCAACCTGGAAGAAGCCGAGGCCCAATACTTGGAAACATTAAGGAAGGCGCGGCCAGATTTGGCGGAAAAGATCCATAACCCTCGAAAAGCAGAGAGTTCTTCCAAGAAGGTATGGCGACCCAAGAAGTCGAAAGCCGATGTGCAAACATCGGCTGATGCACACATGGTGTTTGTTCTCCCTGCAGAGTTTCATGCACAAAGCCACGAGGAGGTGCCCGTAGCTCAGCTTGATTTGGGGCCACGGCCAGTCATATTTGAGAAACCCCGAGAGAAGAATTACAGGCACCTGAAGGCTTTATATCTAAAGGGGTACATAAACGGCCAGCCTGTCAGCAAGATGCTAGTCGATACAGGAGCAGCGGTTAATATAATGCCGTATTCAGTGCTGCGGAAGTTGGGGCATTCTGTTGGGGACTTGATCAAAACAAACATCATGCTAAGTGACTTCAACGGACAAACTTCGGAGGCGCAAGGAGTCCTCAGCATGGATCTGACGGTAGGAGGTAAAACCGTCCCTACATCATTTTTTGTGGTCAACAGCAAGGGCTCATACACCGTTCTGCTTGGGAGAGATTGGATCCATGCCAATTGCTGTATCCCTTCTACAATGCACCAGTGTCTGATTCAATGGGATGGAGATGAAGTAGAAGTGGTTCACGCAGATGATTCTGTTGAAGTTTCATATGCCGCCATGAGTGTCTGGGACGCGGAGGACCAGGAGCCGATCTCAAGGATTAGCTTGGAGGGCTGCGACCGCGTGGAAGCTACAAAAAACGGGGTGAGGCTGGTCTTATCCACTGGCCTTACGGTGTAGATGGGAAAGTAACAGGAAAGGCTGATCCCCGCGATCAGCCCCCCAAAAAAAAGAATCGAGTTGTTTTTTTCATCCATGTTACATTGTTGTAAAGATCGCAAAGAGGCCCGCTCGAGCAGCCGGCCATGTGATTGCAAGAATACACATTAATGCAAAGAACAAGTCGGCCGATCCCTGCGATTGGCCAAATCCTTCTTCTTCATATTCGTTGTTTATTTGCAGTATCGACTTGATGGATGAAGGGAAGCTAGGATACGGGTTTACATCTGCTGACGAGTTGGAAGAAGTCGATATTGGTCCTGGGGATAAGCCACGGCCAACATTTATCAGCAAAAAGTTAAATCCAGAGTTGCGAGAGGTGATGATAATACTGCTGAGAGAATATACGGACTGTTTTTCCTGGGATTACACGGAGATGCCCGGGTTGGATAGAAGTATTGTTGAGCATCGTCTCCCTCTTAAGCCAGGATTTCGGCCGTTCTAGCAACGAGCACGGCAAATAAAGGCCGAAGTACTAGAAGAAGTCAAGAAAGAAGTCAAAAAGATGATAGCAGCAGGCTTTATCAGGCCATGCAGGTATGCTGAATGAATTTCCAGTATTGTGCCTGTACAGAAGAAGGACGGTCGATGGAGAGTCTGTGTAGACTTCAGAGATCTTAACGGAGCTACACCAAAAGATAAGTATCCGATGCCAGTTGCGGAAACGTTGATTAATGCGGCTGCTGGTCATAAGATGTTGAGTTTTATGGATGGCAACGCTGGTTATAACCAGATTTTTATGGCTCCGGAAGATATTCATAAGACTGCATTCAGAGTACCAGGTGCAGTGGGATTATTCGAGTATGTGGTCATGACTTTTGGGCTCAAAAATGCTGGTGCTACATATCAACGGGCCATGAACTATATGTTTCATGATTTGATCGGTAAGCTGGTGGAGATCTATATTGATGACGTTGTGGTGAAATCTACATCGGCTGAAGGACATTTAAGAGATCTACAATGAGTTTTGGAACGAACTAGAAAGTTCGGGCTTAGAATGAATCCAAAGAAGTGTGCTTTTGGTGTATCGGCCGGTCAGTTCCTGGGTTTTCTGGTTCATGAACGAGGAATTGAGATCGGCCTAAAAAGTCAAGAAGCTATAAAAACAATGGTGCCAATTACTACAAAGAAGGAACTCCAACAACTCATTGGCAAGATCAATTTTGTTAGGAGATTCATTTCCAATCTGTCAGGAAGAATTGAGCCATTCATGGAGTTGGTAAAAATTAAAGCCAATGATGAGTTCCGCTGGGGGCAGAGCAGCAACAGGCATTTGAAGATATCAAAGAATATTTATCCAAACTGCCTCTATTAGTCCCACCCCAGCAGGGTAAGCCATTCTATGTTTATCTGTTAGTAGGTGCCACTTCCATTGCTTCGGTCATCGTACAAGTGCAGGATGGCAAGGAGAGAGTTATTTTTTATCTCAGCAGGAGGATGCTAGATGCAGAGACAAGGTACCCTGAAGTTGAGAAACTATGCCTTTGTCTATTATTTACCTGTACGAAGCTCCACCACATCCTGCTTTCTGCCGAGACAATTGTCATCTGCAAATCAGATGTTATCAAGCATATGTTGCCGGCCCCGGTGTTGAAAGGCCGACTTGGTTAATGGATGTTCGCTCTGTCAGAATTTGATATCCGGTACCAGCCTACGAAAGCAGTAAAAGGGCAAGCGCTGGCTGACCTCGTTGTGGAAAGGACCAGTTCAGACATAGCGGCGCTTTCCATCCGCGCATGGGCAATGTATTTTTGATGGGTCGGTCTGTGGAGATGGTTCTGGCATAGGTATCTTGCTCGTCTCGTCTCGGGGGGCAACATATTCCTTTTCAATCAGATTGCCAACACCTTGCACCAATAATCTAGCCGAATATGAAGTGATGCACAAAGGTATGGAGTTACTTCTCGAAGCTAGAGCAGAAGCAGTACAAGTTTTTGGGGATTCAAAACTGGTCATCTCTCAGCTCACGGAGACATACCGATGTGAGAGCGAGTTGTTGTTTCCCTTGTGGAGACAATGCCAGGAGCTAATGGCCCAGTTCAGATATATAAATTTCTACTGGATACCAAGGGTACAAAATTCTAAGGCCAATGATCTTGCCCAGATGGCTTCAGGTTACAAGGACACGGCAGATGAAGCCGATTTTCCAATAAACCTGCTGGATCAGGGAGATTGGAGAGCTGATATCTTCAATTACTTGAAGAATCTGGCTCGGGGGGCACCTAAAAAGATACGTTATAGAGCCATGAAGTATGTCCTGATAGGGGACGACTTGTTCTACAGGACTCTGGAAGGGCTACTACTTAAGTGCTTGGGGCTGATTGAGTCCAATCGGCTTTTACATGAAGTCCATGAAGGGACGTGTGGTACTCATCAATCAGCTCACAAGATGAAATGGTTGATCAGACGCTCGGGATATTATTGGCCTGATATGCTGGAAGATTAATTCATAGGAAGCGGTGTTCCTATGAATGCATACATAGGAACTTCATAGGAAGCGGTGTTCCTATGATATGCTGGAAGATTGATTCAAGTTCCTTCATAGGAGTTGTTCCTATGAAGGAATTCCAAGTTGGGGATTTAGTGTGGGAAGCGGTGTTACCATTGGGGACTAAGGATGCGGCATGTGGTAAATGGTCTCCGAATTGGCACGGGCCTTATAGAGTTGATCAAGCTCTGCTAGGGAATGCATACATGCTCGAAGAATTGGATGGGGTTAAATTTCCGGTGGCTGTCAATGGTCAGCATCTCAAGAAATATTTCCCGAGCATGTGGGAAGATGAGTAATGAAGCCGATGTAAGGCATCAGGCTATGGACCAATACAATCAGGGTGTTTGCAAGGAAAGCCGATACGACACATTGGGCTGCAAGATATAATCGAGTACTTTGTGGTACATCGAGTTGATCTGATCGAGTACCTCGTGGTATACTAGGCTGCAGGTCAGCATCTATCGGGTACTTTGGAAGCCGGTGCAATGCATCAGGCTGTAAGGTGGAATGAGATGGGCAAGCCAGATCTGTAAATAAAAAGCAGCGCTGGTCCGTGCACAGAGCTGAAGGTTGAACAGCCGATGTTAAACCATCGACTTTAGGAGCAATAATCGGTCCTTGCAAATCCTGGGTTTCGATAAAAGCAAAGAAGTCGACTGCGGAGTACTCTTGTTATCGACCTGATTGGGGATCGAGATTTAACAAGAAGCAAAGAAGTCGACTGCGGAGTACTTTTGTTATTGACGAGATCATTTGAAGGGTACTCGAGTTCTTGGGATTTTTGATCCGGAATAAAGAAAAGTTTGAGATTGGATTGGGCAATTCGAGGAAAGAGGCCGATGCGATGCCATCGGACTTTAGAAGGTTAGATTCCTAAACACTGGTTCGCTGAAACAAAAGGGTTCATTTACAAAAAAATTATTACAAAAGAAGCCGATCTACCGGCTGTGCGCACAATGGCGAAGACCCTATGAACTACCACCAGTGAGTCCCTAAGGTCTTGCGGCGTTTGTACGGGGGGGATGCGCTGGTGTCATCGTTGCTGCCGGTGCTGTTGCTACCATCATCACTGTTGTCGTCGCTGGCGTCCCCATCATTTTCTGAAGTCGACGATCCACCACGCAGGAACCCTCCTGCTACGGAGTCATCGTCGGTGGAAGTATCCTTGGCATCTTTTTTTGAGAAAGAGAAGAAATCATCATCCCAGGAATCTTCGTCGTTGCCTTCATCTAGATCACCATGAAGGAGAATCTGGATGTCCTCATCGTCGGTCAGGGGCTCATCGTCCTCTGACCAAGTGCTGAAATCCCACTCCTCTGCGTCCCAATGCAGAGGAGCGAGAGCTTCATACAAAGCTATTGGATCGAACTCCGGCGTTGCCTCCCTGGAGGTTTCGGAGTCTGGAGAAGTGATGGAAATTATGGAAGAAGACGAAGGGGAATTGGAGGAAATAGAGGAAGAGGAAGCCATTGTCAGGGGATGCAGAGTGTGTTGGTGCGGCTAATGCACGGGGAGAGAAGATGGATAGAAATAAATCCGCCGATGACAGTTTATAAAGGTAGAGACGGAAGGCGAAGCGGCGTTATCACGATTCCTGAGGGAGAAGTCGAAGGGTCGCGTCCGATGGTATTGGAAGGCAGCGCGCGTGTACAGGCCTTGGAAGTCGAAGGGCCGCGTCCAATGGCATTGGGAGCGGTATGTGCGTACACAAGTCTGAGAAGTCGAAGAGGCGATGGTTTCGGAATTATCATTGCCAAAACCAGGGGGGCATGTGTTATCGCCATAATTTGACTGGGCCAAGGGATGGGCCGAGAGCAACATGGGCTGAAGGAAATCATTGTAAGAGTCTACAAATCAGCTTCTCTGTGAACGTGTCAAGGGCCAGGATGGCTGTGTATCTAAGGACAGTTTAAATATAGTAAGTTAGAGATTGTATCGTAATCAGCTAGGGTTAGTTAGAAAAGATCAAGTCTCCGGACTATAAATATGTATCGTGAGATTCAATAAAACAATCAATCAATCATTCACAACAAACTCTCGGCGCATCGCCACCCCTTCCCCAAGGGCTTTTTCCAGGTAATCGACATGCTGCTCCGATCATGTTCCGCATGGTCGGAGCAGCGTTGCGTTTATCTGTTTATCTTGTGTTTCTCGTACTGAAGCATTTTTGATGGCAAGTAACACTAGTTATCTTAAATGATTATGATGCTGCATTGGTTTTAAATAGTAAATCCATGTCTTGCTTGCTGTTCGTAATCGTTTAGTTGCTCTTGTACGTAATCTCAGGTGCAAGGGCAGCGCCTTGCTCTATTATTGCTTAGTAGATTTAATCTGTTATGGTAGTTCTTTGTGTTACAAGGAATTGGTTTAATATCCGTATGATTAGGCCCTTCAAACGGGTTAAATGTTCTGGTTGCATGTTTGGTGCCTTATGGTAACCTAACGAGGGATTGTTCCGGGAATCGACTTGTTAGTTGGTTTTTAGACCTCTCTTTGGGTTATCGTATTGTTATCTTCCATGTTTGTTAGGCTTAACCACGCGTAGGATGTTTTGGTCATACGGTGAAGGCTTTCACCGTCGCAGATTGGATTAGCTTGGCAATTACAGAGCATGCTTTTATCTTTTCTATCAGATTCATACAAAAAACGTTCATATATTAATAGATCCGATCTATTAAATGTGGCAATCGGCTTCTTGTAGCCGATTCTGGAAGGTACCCGAAGGTCCGACCTAGTACAGTGACTCCATCGGCTTCTTTAGCTGATCTCAGGGTCGTTGTAAGAGCCGATCACGGCTCGCACTAATGTTTGATATGGCTGTGCATGCAGGAAAATATCTGACAAATGATTTCTACACCTTTCTGATAAGGTATAGGTCAAGTGGCATGCCTAGCACTTCACCAAGCCAGGGCGTGTGCCGGACTTCTGGGCCGTTGACCGAGGGACCGGGACCCACTAGCAGTCCCGGAAGCCTCCCGGTTCCTCGTGTTGCCTGTCGCTGCTCTCCCGGTGGGTTTTGACTAACAACAACATGCAAGGCACATGATACAAGCATGAACTATAACGGATCACATACTAACCATAAGCATATGAACCAAAGACAAGCTAAGATAAGGAAATAAACTTTATTACCGAACTCAGGTCATTACATAAAAGTGAAGATACAAGACCATACCATACTCTTCATGAAGACCTAAATACCTGGAAGAACTACTCTCCACCTACGCTCCACTATCCTAGAGAGCTTTACAAAGGAGGAGAGGACTACATCTTGGTGTGTTCATTTAGGAGGACCCCCCCCCCTTGTATTTACACGTGTGGCACACCTCCTCTCGGTCGGCAAAATAGCGTGAGCCTCTTGGAACCGACCTTAAGAAGAGTTGTGGAGGCGCCATGTGGAAGGAGATAGGTGGTGGAGTTATTCCTGGTTCGGCCGAACCAGGGGTTCCACTGACCTAGGATTAGCCCCAACCGGCCTCATCTTTGGTTGAGCCACTGCCAGGTGGGCCCTCACGCCTCTAGTTGATGATAGAGCTGAAGTTAAGTCAGTTTGCCTCAGTTGTGGGCCCTACAATCCATGTGATATCCGTTTGGTGACGCGTGATTGGTTGTGGTTTTTCTTCTTGGATCAAAGGGTGTGTGGTGATGCAAAAAATAGGCGGTTGGCTTCCTGCGTGACCCCACATGAGGACTTGGGAGATTTGCTTTACTTCCGCGTAGGCTCCAAATATTTTCTTGAGGTTTGGGGCGTGTGAATCAGTTTGACCATTTAACTAACAAGGTGGAGATAATCCTATTGAGGTCAGAGGCGATCAGCCGATCAGGATGATGTGATCCTGGCACCGGTAGTGATAATGGTGTAGCAAAATAAAGCATGATAAATAAGTTATCGGCCATGAAGCGGATTTTCAGCAGCTTGATGAGCATGAGCGGTTTATCGGCTATCCAAGCTGATAGGAAACGGGGCACTGTTGAGCTCTTGCTCAACTACGACTAGGACCATAAGTCGATGAAGCTTAAACTAACGTTACTACCAGTATTTCTAGATGAAACTACAGCGACGCGCCAAGTAGTTGTAGTCTATTAATGCTGGCAGCAAGAGGTTAATCTAAAATTCACAAGCCGATGGATCTATCCATCATAGAACATGATCCCAATAGTACTTGAGAGGTAGCCGAGATTAAGATGTAGCAGGCCATTAAATAATCTATCATCCGTTTCAATAGGATAAATGCTAATTGAAACAAACTAAACAAAGAGATGATAGAATAAAGGAATATCAGCCGATGCAAGCTTAATCATGGCTAGGATAACTGTGATTGTAGCACATCTAGCAAGAGATCAAATTGATGCAGCCTTACGAGATAGGGCAAAATCGATAACTTGGTAGACTAGACGAAATAACAGCGATGCGACGGTGATTAAAGCCTAGAGCACTTGATTGACGAAGACTGTGGCGAACTGGAGATCAAAGCGATGCAGCCCCGTTTGCCGAAGAACTCATCAAGAACTACATTACATCCTACTCCTGAGGTAAAGTAATGGCGTGAAGCCGAAAAGATAAATTGTGTTTGATTGATTGAGAGATGTCTCTACAATGACCCCAGGTGTACATATTTATACCCTGGACTAATGACTCAAGACTTGCCTAACAAGAATAATCTAAAAGGAATATTAAGTTACATGGACTCTAATTTTCCTTATGTAAAGTCCTTGCTAATGAAGCTTCGTCTGACCCGTCCTGTAATATCCAGGTAGTTAGACAACTAGATACTAAGTTTGGGTGTATTATATGTAAGCATGTTATAGTGTATACAAGTTGTACAAAGCAATGAGGGTATATTTGTAAATTATGAGTTTTATAAATTCTTATGTGCAAGTGTGTGAAAATGTTCTTAAGTGTCAAATTTCAGATGGCTTTATAAAAGAAAAGAGCAAAAGTTAAATAAATCTAAGGGGAATAGACTTTATATGAAATTAAGGACGTTTATGTAATTAGTACAAAGATATAAGGACTTACATGTGAAATGGTAAAAAGATAAAAGTAAAACTTAGTTTTACCTAAGGACTAAAGTGTAAAAAGAGCTAGTCATGATTACTGCAGAAAAACTTACAAAGAGACCCTAAACATTAGAGTGTTTTGTTTAAATTAACACATAAAGTTTATAATTTAAGTTGTGTTCAAAAGTTCAAAATAAAATAGTACCCTTTGAGATTTTGAACTCGAGCTCTAAAGCATTCTTGTAGGATTTGAAATTCTCTACAACTTTGTTTTAGACATTTTTCTCATTAGGATTTTGTATCAATGGGAAATTTTAGTTTACAGAGGAGTCCCTGAAATTTTTTGGAATTACAAACGAGTCCTTCTGACTCCCGTCTGCCTTCTTCCTCCTCTGGCACCGCCGTTTCCCCGTCTGTCCCACTCTGCCACCGCCGTTCACCGCCGGCGCAGGCTCCCGAGCTCCACCTCCAGCTGCAGCACACATCCACGCGTCGTTTCCCTTCGATCCCGACCCCTTTCCTCTTCCCTGGTGGCTTCTTCCACGCAAGCCACGACGTCCCCGAACTGTTCGCCGGACGCCACCTCCTGGTCACCGTGGACAGGCCACCTCGGTGCCTTAACTCCCTCTCTCTCGCGCGCAGCAACACCACTCCAACGCCTACATTCTATTCTGCTACCCCCAGTGCTCAACTCCGAGCGCCCGAGCTGCATTTCGCCGCCGCCGTCTCTTTCCACTACGGCCGCGCACAGCACGCCCGTGGGCAGCCCACACCGGACCCTCTCCGCCCCAACCAACACCCGCACCAGCTTCCCCGTGTCTTGCTCGTGCTCGACGACCCACTGATCTTCCCCAATTTCCACCGAAGCCTCGTTCCCGACGAGCGCCACCGCCGCCGCTTTCGGCCTCCACCGTGCGCAGCTCGCTCCGGGCACTCTCACGCCACCACGACTCTCTGGCCAGCACCACATCATCATCCTAAAGCTGTTCGACCCATCCATTGGTTCCCTAGTGCACTACAGAGCCTCCCCGACGCTCGCCAGCGTTCTTCCTCGCCGCCGCCGCATCGGTCTCCGTCGATCCCCCTCGATCCAGCATGTTTTCATCCAATTGATGGCACCTACACATTCCCCGTGTCTCACTGAAGCTTTTGCACAGGTCGGTTGCCAACGTTCGCCACCGGAGCTCCGCCGTCGACGGTGACCCCTCCGCCGTCACCTCGGGCTCGAGTTGAACTCCACTGTTCCGGCCATCCCCGTCCACGACAAGTAGCGCAACGAGGCCACAGTAAGACCCTGAGCCTTTCCCTGCCCTTGAACCTCGCCGCCGGTGACCACCGTCGCCGGAACACGGTCGCCTCCACCTTGCTCTGTTCGGGTTCACGGCCAAGGGCTTCAGGTTAGAAGGAAACGAAATCCAAGGGGTTTTGTGCAAAGGAGTAGACTCAGAGGAATAGTGCCGAGGGACCTCCTTATGTAAATTTGGCTGTCAATTTAGAAATGCTATATCTTTTCGAGGAAAAATCATAAAATTGTAAACTAAATTTTGTTGGAATCCTTAGATAAAGATTTACAACTTTATTTAAAGGGTCAACTTTAGTTTCTGAATGTTTGATGATCAAACTTAAATATCAAATTTAGTTGCTTGTAGGCTTAGAAAATGCATGGTAATTCATAGAAAAATGATAAAATGGTAAAACCAGTGGTGATAATTTTCTTTAAACATGTAGGATTGAAGAAAAATAATTAACCTTGTACTTTAGCATTATTTTCTTAATGTACAAGTTTTATTAGAAATAAGGTGTAGTTTCCTTAATATAATTAATAAACACACTTTCAAATGTTCAAAAATCATGAAAAATATATTATGGTTCTATTTTGTATTATTGCAACATATTATTAAGTTTTCAACTAAGAATTAGATGTTAAATAAATTGGATATAATATAATTGATTTATAATGTAATAGTAACTTAAAGTTCATATAAATAATTAGTGAGGTCAATTTATAAAGCTCTCTAATATAAATATTAAGAACCACCCCACTTGTTGCTTCATGCTACTAGTTAGTTAATCAATGTAATTCACCCTGTTGTTTAAATGGATTTAGATAAAATATATAATGCTCGATAAATGACTGCCCAGTACAGGGTAACTAAGTTATTTATCGAAATATAACATCCTTTACATGGAATTGCAACTTTATCGTGAATTGAAATACAAATGTATGCATCCATTAAACTTCATCTTGCATATCATGTAGACTCGACCACTCTCGCTGACGGGGACTATCAGCTAATCCCGGAACAAGAAGGAGGTTATTCTGAAGACCCCGGAACTCTCGTCGCGGATTTCTTTGAAGCCCCGAACCAAGGTTCGGAAGAAAATAATTTGACTAACCCCAGCCCCACCGGCGAAGGCAAGCCCCGGACATAACCCCTACTTTATTACACTGCAACCTATATTATTTATATATCTTTACGCATTAGGTTCTTAGGAGTTGTTTGAAAACCTTAGTTGCATTGTTCCAGGAACCAATGTATTGAATACTAGAACTTGAGTCCGACTAGCTGCTATGCTGATAGGACCGGTAGAAGTCGGGTGATTTCCTGTCACTCGCGCGATATAGGAATTGTGATGTTTACATTCTTGTTATCATTATAAGGATGACAGACGGGAATTTATGAGGTATCATGGTCAAGATGATACCCGTCTGTGTTGATGAATTTAATAAGGTCGCAGTGTGTGGTAGCGGTGGTTAAGCGTTTGAAAGTACTAGCCACATGCCGTGAAATATGGTAAGCGGTAAGCCTAGTAAGCGATCGGCCCGAGGAGTGGACATACCCCCCACCACATGTATTTGCTTCTTTTGGTTACTTTGTTCGACGTGTAGGCATACGTGTTGCTGGGCAACCAGGAGTACGGGTCTTGTAGTCGCGCTATAGACGTACGTCCTGCACTTTGGAAGTGCGTATGACCTGCAGTCGCTTGTGGTGGATCTGATCCACGAGTCGGAATGAAAAGTAAACGGTTGCTTCGGAACGACCCTGTGGTGTTCCAAGCGTGTGTATTAGGTTTACCTTGCAAGGGTTGAATCTCGATTCAGAATCGTCCGCCTCTCACGATGTATGAGACTGCTTATTCCCTTTACCACATAGAGTAACAAGAGCAATTATGTGATTATCAAAGATGATGTTTGAGTAAAGATTCTACCATGTTTGACTAGTTATAGGTGCTTACCTAGAATGGTTAATCAACTAGAACCTGAAAGTTAAAAGTTGAAAATAAGGATCTACTCTTTGTTGCTTTTCAGCTGAAAATCCTACCCAAAGCTAAAAGCCATCATGAGTCTAGTTATGGGCTAAGGTATACCCAATTTCGGGTAAGTCTTGCTGAGTATTAGTATACTCAACCTTGCTTTTGTTGATTTAATCCAGGTAATCTCCTTGATGAGCCAGCTTTCATTACACCGTGGCCCTACCCCTTGCCTGATGGTTGGTCCGTGGAATGGGATCCGTCCCCGGCCAACACAAATTCCGCCGAGTGATATCATGCCAGGGCTAGCATGATATCTGTAATAAACGACGTGTATAATGTCTATGTTTTACAAACTCCGCTGCTTTGACTGAAAAATAAAACCTGTCTTGTAATAATCTCTCCTCCGTGGGAGCTAATGATGCTTTGTACCTTTTTGTAATATAACTGCCTATGGTGTAAGATATTTTGGCATTGTATCTCTGGACTCACCTTCGTGTGAGGTACCTTGTTGGATCCTGCGTTCGGTGGTTTATCGGGACGTTACCCGACAGACCAATAGTATTATACCGTTTGAAGTACGAGGTAGCCCTTTGGCGAGGCCTCGCGTACTTGAGTCGGTATAATTCAGGTTGGTTCTGCCACAGCTGGTATCAGAGCTAACAAGTGTACTCTGGAGATATAATTAGCTTTAAAAAGTAATTTTTAGTATAAAAATTGATTAATCAAGTATTTGCGAACTACGGTGGTTCGTTAAGGATTATGTATAGTACGTAAGCCCTAGGGTAATGTTATTAAGGGAATTAGAGGTGGCTGTAATATATATATATATAATTCTGACTTCCAGCATTACTTTTCTGTTGAAACTTAAATTTATGCACAACCCAACCTTACTTTCTGTAACGACATCTTCGATCGTGAGGTAAGAAGGTAAGGATCCTCAGCCAACTGAGGGAGCTTGGCCTTCCTGTCGGTGATGCGAACCGAACGCTGTTTCTCAAGCAGTGGCCTACTTGAGATGCTGCCAATGTACCAATTTCGGTTGACTACATTGGGAGTATATGGTTCGGCGCAGGGTATGGCGATCGCTGTTCATACCCCCGCATTTTGCGGTACCCCCGTGAATACGTTATTCAAATAACGTATGTTAACGTTGTCTGTACGGCGGTAATTGTACAGATACTGTTTCTATAGTGAGCAGTAATGAATGGGGACGCTTTCATGATATGCTGGCATGAAAGGTTCATTGGATATATATATATGCATTGTGGTTTTCTGCAGGTACACTAACCACGATTACGAAACTAGGACGGATAGGGTTTATCGACTAGTTAATAGTGAGAGACGTATTTATATTGTGCCACCGTAACTAACCACGTAAGACCAAGATTACTTGGCAGTTAATTTTTGTTTGTGAGATCGGTTAGTACGTGCATGCATAATCCATTAATCAACTAAATTGAATGCTTAAATTTGATGTTTCCTAAGAAATAGGCAACATGTTGGTTTTTTCTTAGTTTGAGTAAGTAAGAATCTTTAGTTGGGTATCTTAGGTATCCATCTGACTTCCAGCCTATGCTGTTATCAGAATCAGCTATCTTAATCCAATTTTACCTTGTAAATTTTCTCAACAGGGTAAAAATATCTTACCATTTGCATTGTTGTCGCAGATGGCTGCTCCTGCTAATACCTTTTGGGATCAGGAGGGGCACTTTCACACCAATGGTTTACATTGGGAAGGATTTCCTCGTCTTTTGTGGGAATCCTTGAGTATGTTTCATTATACAGAGCCTCCTCTGTATGATGGGGTAGAGTATCGTGAAGAAGGAGTTCCCCGCTGCAGGGTTAAGATGATAATTCCTCAACACCCTTTCCGCTCCTTATGGCCTCCCATAGAAGTGGAAGTGGTTGGATATCGTTTAGTGGATACTCTTGAAACTGCTGCTTTAGAAGCTATCAAACTCTTTTGCAATCAGCATCCAATTGAAGTTGCCGCATATCCTATTGGGTTATTTCCTACCATAGACCCGGGTAATTCGGACTGGGATTTTCGGACAGACCATCATGGTCATCTACTAGGAGATCTGGCTGAAGAAACCGTCCGTATCGTTACCAGGTTCATGGATGTGCAATATCATTACCAAATGCTACTGCGTCATGGGATAAGTCAGATAACTGGTGTGGCTCAAAGCCACTATCGGAATGCTGACCATCAAGTAACCCAAATAGAAGAATTACAAGCCTTGGTAACACAAAAGGATGAAATCATTGCAGCAAGGGATGAGACAATCCTCCATCGTGAAGATCAGATCAATGAGAGTGATCATATTATCACTCAGCGTGACACTGTTATTGAGTTCCTACAGGCACAAATTCATGATCTGATACTTGTGGCTGATGATGCCCAGGCTCACATTGAGGAATTGCAGCAGCAACCGATACTTCCCGCTATACCCATAGTACCTGAAGAAGAAGAAGATCAGAAGAGATTGAGGGTATATCAGAGATTGACTCTGAGCATGGGGACCCAGTTCTTAGTCCCTATCACTCTCCCGCTGGCAGTCAGTCGTCTGTAGGAAATTTCGACGATTTTTAGTAAATCGTCAACTTTCGAGATGTAACCCAAGGGAATGTAATAGTTTAAGTAGTTAAACCTCGTGCCATTTGATGTAACATAGATGGCCTATGTAGTGAACTTTGGACATAAGATGTGAAGAACTATCCGAGTCAGCAATGTAATATAATTTCCTGTTTTATCATCTTGTTCACTATCTTTAAATTCTGAGATGAGATGATTGAACGGAATATATGCATTGTTTATCTAAAATGTTTTGTTTTCTGAAATTGGGAGTAAGGCTATATGGTTAATGATGGACATCTCCTTTATTTCAGATGGTCGAGCCACACGCGGAACACCGGAAGGTTTCCGGGCTGATCAGGCTAGCGGTTCCCAACAACCGCCACCACCTCCTCCCAACCTTGCCGAAGTCATGGCTCGGCAAACGGAGCTGCTCAACCTGCTGGTACAAGCCCAGCAAACCAGCAGCATCAATTCCGAGGAGGCCGTGATGATCGCAATCCTCCTGTGGCTAGTTACCAAGATTTCCTTAGTACCCAGCCGCCTTTCTTCAGTAAGGCGGAAGAACCATTGGATGCCGATGCCTGGCTCCATATTATTGAATCGAAGTTCGCTCTCCTGACCATACCTTGTGCGGACTCTAGCAAAGTTTCCTTTGCTGCTCAACAACTTCGTGGTGCTGCTCGAATCTGGTGGGACAATTTCCATGCCATGCAACCTGCAGGGCATGTCATCACATGGGATGAATTCCGGGTCGCCTTTCGAGCGCATTATATTCCCGCAGGACTATTGGAGCGAAAACTTAATGAGTTCCTGGCTCTTACTCAAGGTGCCAATACAGTTCTGCAGTACGCACAGAATTTCAATCATCTGTGCCAATATGCGGGGTATCATGCGGATAATGATGCCAAGAAACAAGACCGTTTCCGCCGGGGCCTTAACACCAAACTCAAGGAACGCCTGAATCTTGTGAGGGCTAATACTTTCAGTGAGTTGGTTAATATGGCCTTAACTCAAGAAGATTGCATTGTGGCGCATTATGCTGAGAAAAACGGAAGAACCCTGCTGGACCCTCGAGCACTCAACCACCAAGGTATCGGGTTGTTCCCAATACGCCGCCCAAAGCACCACAGGCAATGCCCCAACGGGTAGATTGGTTTTCAGGCCGCCCCGCAGCAAGGAAGGTACAGACCTCCTGTGCCCCCGCAACAAGCACAACAATCTGGCCAACGGCCAAGTATTCAACAAGTGCCACAGAGAGGCAGCAATTATCGCTGTTTCAATTGCGGGAGTGAGGATCATTTCATCCGAGATTGTCCGCGGCCCAAGAAGCCTAATCCCGGGCAAAGCTCTACTTAGGGAAATCAGAACAAGGGCAAGAAGCTGGTAATGCAAGACCGTCAAGGACGGATTAACTTCACCACTCTGGCAGAACTTCCAGATGGAGCTCCCGTCATGTCGGGTACATTTTCTATTCACCACAACCAGTTGTTACTTTATTTGATTCTGGAGCAACACATAGCTTTATTAGTAACAACTGTGGTACCCGACTAGGACTTGATTCTTGTCCTATCCAGGGGTCATACATGATCTCTACCCCTGGAGGAAAAATCACCTCTAACCAAATGGTTAAAAGTGTGCCAATTCAGTTTGGTAGTATAGAAATCAAAACTGATTTGGTTTTAATAAGTTTGGAGGGTATTGACATTATACTTGGGATAGACTGGATGACTAAACATCGAGTCCGGTTAGATATTTCTTCCCGAGTTGTTGAAGTGATTCACCATACTATGGGGTTACTACCCTTTATCTGCCTCAGCAGAGTGTCTGCACCCCTGCACTTATGCTATTAAGATATCAAAGTCAAGGATATTCCTATAGTATGTGAATACCCCGATGTCTTTCCAGACGATTTGCCTGGAATGCCACCAGATAGAGACATCGAGTTTATCATTGAACTTCAACCTGGCACTGCTCCTATTTCAAAAAGGCCGTATCGTATGCCTCCAAATGAATTAGCAGAATGAAAATTAGCTCCAAGATCTTCTTGATAAGGGTATATACGTCCAAGTGCTCACCTTGGGGTTGTTCTGCTCTTTTGGTCAAGAAGAAAGACGATAGTCTGAGGCTATGTGTCGACTACCATCCACTCAATGCGGTTACATAAAAAATAAGTACCTCTTCCCCGCATTGATATCTTGTTTCGATCACTAGCTGGAGCAAGGTCTTTCTAAGATTGACTTACGCTCTGGTTATCATCAGATCAAGATCGGCCTAGTGAATTCCAAAAACGGCTTTCTCACCAGATATGGACTTTATGAATATCTGGTTATGTCATTGGACTTACCAATGCACCGGCATATTCATGTATCTCATGAATTCGTATTCATGCCGGAGCTCGAAAATTTGTGTGGTCTTATCGATGATATTCTAATTTACTCAGAACAAAGAAGACCATGCTAATCATTTACGTGTCGTCTTCAACGACTACTGATCATCGCCTTTATGCCAAATTTCAAATGTGAATTCTGGCTGGATAGTGTGAAATTTTTGGGACATACTATTCTAGTCAAGGCATATCGTTGATCCAACAAAGTTCAAGAGTTATGGACTGGAACCCTCCCACTTCAGTCCATCAAATACGAAGTTTCCTTGGATTGGCAGGATATTATCGCCGATTCATTCCAGACTTCTCCAAGATAGCTAAACCCGTGACTGAGCTACTTAAGAAAGAAGTTAAGTTCGTTGGGATGATAGGTGTGAGGAAGCATTTCACACCTTGAGAAAACTTCTGACAACCGCTCCAGTACTAGCTCAGCCAGATAGTACGCAGCCTTTTGATGTCTATTGTGATGCTTCGGGAATTGGCCTTGGTTGTGTCCTTATGCAAAACAACCGGGTTATTGCTTATGCATCCCGAGCACTTCGGACTCATGAACAAAATTATCCAACACATGATCTTGAATTGGCAGCAGTTATCCATGCTCTCAAGATCTGGAGACATCATCTTATGGGGGCTAAGTGTAACATTTACACTGACCATAAGACCTCAAGTATATTTTCACTCAAGCTGATCTAAATATGAGGCAAAGGTTGGTTAGAGTTGATCAAAGATTATGACCTTGAGGTACACTATCATCCGGGCAAAGCTAATGTGGTTGCGGATGCACTTAGCCGCAAAGCACACTGTCATTGTTTATCCATAGCAACTTTCAGTGACACTCTTTGCCATCAAATGAGAAAACCAATTTAGAGATCATTTCTCAAGGTAGTTTGAATCTGTTATCTATTGAATCAACTCTCCAAGATAAAATCATCATGTCTCAACTCCATGATGAGGGTGTCAAGATTATCAAATCCAAGCTATCTCTGGGAGAAGCTAAATATAAGTGTTTTTGCACTGACCATCAAGGAACCTTGTGGTTCAACAATCGTATTGTTGTAGCTAAAGATCATCAACTACGCAAGCAAATCCTTGATGAAGCACATTTATCCAAGTTCTCTATTCATCCTGGTAGCACCAAAATGTATCAAGATCTTCGACAATATTTTTGGTGGACCAGAATGAAGAGAGAAATTGCCAAATATGTATCCGAGTGTGATACATGCCAGAGAGTTAAAGCTAGCCATTTAAAAGCCTCTGGTACGCTTCAGCCATTACCCATACCGTCATGGAAATGGGAAGACATTAGCATGGATTTCATTGTCGGTCTTCCCAACACATCTCAAAAACATGACTCCATATAGGTAATCATTGATAGACTCACAAAAACAGCTCATTTCCTTCCTGTGCATACTACTTACTCTGCTAAGAAGTATGCCGAAGTCTATCTGGAACAAATCGTTCGATTGCATGGGGTTCCAAAAACCATCATATCTGATCGAGGGCCCCAATTTATTGCACGGTTCTGGGAGCAATTGCAATTAGCTCTAGGGACCAAACTGATTCGAAGCTCTGCATATCATCCCCAGACTGATGGGCAGACTGAGCGAGTTAACCAAATCCTTGAAGACATGCTCCGAGCTTGTATTATTCACTATGGTACAAGTTGGGACAAGTGCCTTGCTCTAGCTGAATTTGCTTACAACAATAGTTATCAGGCAAGTCTTCAAATGGCTCCTTTCGAAGCGTTATATGGTCGCCGCTGTCAAACTCCTTTGAGTTGGTCAGAGACCGGTGAACGTAAAATCTTCGGACCAGACCTAGTCATTGAAGCCGAAGATAAGGTTAAGATTATTCAATCTAATCTTAAAACCGCTCAGTCCAGACAGAAGAGCTATGCAGATAAGAGGAGGAAACCTCTACAATTTCAAATAGGAGATTTTGTCTATCTCCGAGTATCTCCTACCAAAGGCGTCCAACGCTTTGGCATAAAAGGGAAGTTAGCACCTCGATATGTCGGACCCTTTGAAATTCTCAATGTTTGTGGCCCAGTGGCTTACAAACTTCGTCTTCCGTCTCAATTGGCTGCCATTCACGATGTCTTTCATGTCTCTCAACTTAAGAAGTGTGTCAAAGTACCCACGGAAATCGTTGAGACAGGTGCCATTGAGATTGAACCTGATTTATCGTACATCGAACAACCTTTTCAAATTCTGGATACTAAGGAAAGATTCACCAGAAGAAGGGTAGTTAAGATGTACAAGATCTTATGGGATCATCACACCGAAGAAGAAGCGACTTGGGAAACTGAGTCTTATCTTCAACGGAATTTTCCAGACTTCCTTCAAGCCAATCCCCAAATCTAATCATTCGGTTCTACTCAGCTTCGGAATCTCGAGACGAGATTCTTTTTAAGGGGGGAAGGCTGTAATATCCAGGTAGTTAGACAACTAGATACTAAGTTTGGGTGTATTATATGTAAGCATGTTATAGTGTATACAAGTTGTACAAAGCAATGAGGGTATATTTGTAAATTATGAGTTTTATAAATTCTTATGTGCAAGTGTGTGAAAATGTTCTTAAGTGTCAAATTTCAGATGGCTTTAGAAAAGAAAAGAGCAAAAGTTAAATAAACCTAAGGGGAATAGACTTTATATGAAATTAAGGACCTTTATGTAATTAATACAAAGATATAAGGACTTACATGTGAAATGGTAAAAAGATAAAAGTAAAACTTAGTTTTACCTAAGGACTAAAGTGTAAAAAGAGCTAGTCATGATTACTGCAGAAAAACTTACAAAGAGACCCTAAACATTAGAGTATTTTGTTTAAATTAACACATAAAGTTTATAATATAAGTTGTGTTCAAAAGTTCAAAATAAAATAGTACCCTTTGAGATTTTGAACTCGAGCTCTAAAGCATTCTTGTAGGATTTGAAATTCTCTACAACTTTGCTTTAGACATTTTTCTCATTAGGATTTTGTATCAATGGGAAATTTTAGTTTACAGAGGAGTCCCTGGAATTTTTGGGAATTACAAACGAGTCCTTCTGACTCCCGTCTGCCTTCTTCCTCCTCTGGCACCGCCGCTTCCCCGTCTGTCCCGCTCTGCCACCGCCGTTCACCGCCGGCGCAGGCTCCCGAGCTCCACCTCCAGCTGCAGCACACATCCACGCGTCGTTTCCCTTCGATCCCGACCCCTTTCCTCTTCCCTGGTGGCTTGTCCCACGCAAGCCACGACGTCCCCGAACTGTTCGCCGGCCGCCACCTCCTGGTCACCGTGGACAGGCCACCCCGGTGCCTTAACTCCCTCTCTCTCGCGCGCAGCAACACCACTCCAACGCCTACATTCTATTCTGCTACCCCCAGTGCTCAACTCCGAGCGCCCGAGCTGCATTTCGCCGCCGCCGTCTCTTTCCACTCCGGCCGCGCACAGCACGCCCGTGGGCAGCCCACACCGGACCCCTCCGCCCCAACCAACACCCGCACCAGCTTTCCCGTGTCTTGCTCGTGCTCGACGACCCACTGATCTTCCCCAATTTCCACCGAAGCCTTGTTCCCGATGAGCGCCACCGCCGCCGCTTTCGGCCTCCACCGTGGGCAGCTCGCTCCGGGCACTCTCACGCCACCACGACTCTCTGGCCAGCACCACATCATCGTCCTGAAGCTGTTCGACCCATCCATTGGTTCCCTAGTGCACTACAGAGCCTCCCCGACGCTCGCCGGCGTTCTTCCTCGCCGCCGCCGCATCAGTCTCCGTCGATCCCCCTCGATCCAGCATGTTTTCATCCAATTGATGGCACCTACACATTCCCCGTGTCTCACTGAAGCTTTTGCATAGGTCGGTTGCCAACGTTCGCCATCGGAGCTCCGCCGTCGACGGTGACCCCTCCGCCGTCACCTCGGGCTCGAGTCAAACTCCACTGTTCCGGCCATCCCCGTCCACGACAAGTAGCGCAACGAGACCACAGTAAGACCCTGAGCCTTTCCCTGCCCTTGAACCTCGCCGCCGGTGACCACCGTCACCGGAACACGGTCGCCTCCACCTTGCTCTGTTCGGGTTCACGGCCAAGGGCTTCGGGTTAGAAGGAAACGAAATCTAGGGGGTTTTGTGCAAAGGAGTAGACTCAGAGGAATAGTGCCGAGGGACCTCCTTATGTAAATTTGGCTGTCAATTTAGAAATGCTATATCTTTTCGAGGAAAAATCATAAAATTGTAAACTAAATTTTGTTGGAATCCTTAGATAAAGATTTACAACTTTATTTAAAGGGTCAACTTCAGTTTCTGAATGTTTGATGATCAAACTTAAATATCAAATTTAGTTGCTTGTAGGCTTAGAAAATGCATGGTAATTCATAGAAAAATGATAAAATGGTAAAACCAGTGGTGATAATTTTCTTTAAACATGTAGGATTGAAGAAAAATAATTAACCTTGTACTTTAGCATTATTTTCTTAATGTACAAGTTTTATTAGAAATAAGGTGTAGTTTCCTTAATATAATTAATAAACACACTTTCAAATGTTCAAAAATCATGAAAAATATATTATGGTTCTGTTTTGTATTATTGCAACATATTATTAAGTTTTCAACTAAGAATTAGATGTTAAATAAATTGGATATAATATAATTGATTTATAATGTAATAGTAACTTAAAGTTCATATAAATAATTAGTGAGGTCAATTTATAAAGCTCTTTAATATAAATATTAAGAACCACCCCACTTGTTGCTTCATGCTACTAGTTAGTTAATTAATATAATTCACCCTGTTGTTTAAATGGATTTAGATAAAACATATAATGCTCGATAAATGACTGCCCAGTACAGGGTAACTAAGTTATTTATCGAAATATAACATCCTTTACATGGAATTGCAACTTTATCGTGAATTGAAATACAAATGTATGCATCCATTAAACTTCATCTTGCATATCATGTAGACTCGACCACTCTCGCTGACGGGGACTATCAGCTAATCCCGGAACAAGAAGGAGGTTATTCTGAAGACCCCGGAACTCTCGTCGCGGATTTCTCTGAAGCCCCGAACCAAGGTTCGGAAGAAAATAATTTGACTAACCCCAGCCCCACCAGCGAAGGCAAGCCCCGGACATAACCCTTATTTTATTACACTGCAACCTATGTTATTTATATATCTTTATGCATTAGGTTCTTAGGAGTTGTTTGGAAACCTTAGTTGCATTGTTCTAGGAACCAATGTATTGAACACTAGAACTTGAGTTCGACTAGCTGCTCGGCTTATAGGACCGGTAGAAGTCGAGTGATTTCCTGTCACTCGCGCGTTATAGGAATTGTAATGTTTACATTCCTGTTATCACTATAAGGATGATGGACGGGAGTTTTATGTGGTATCATGGTCAAGATGATACCCCGTCTGTGTTGATGAATTTGTTAAGGTCGCAGTGTGTGGTAGCGGTGGTTAAGCGTTTGAAAGTACTAGCCACATGCCGTGAAATATGGTAAGCGGTAAGCCTAGTAACCGATCGGCCCGAGGAGTGGACATACCCCCCACCACATGTATTTGCTTCTTTTAGTTACTTTGTTCGACGTGTAGGCATACGTGTTGCTGGGCAACCAGGAGTACGGGTTTTGTAGTCGCGCTACAGACGTACGTCCTGCACTTTGGAAGTGCGTATGACCTGCAGTCGCTTGTGGTGGATCTGATCCACGAGTCGGAATGAAAGGTAAACGGTTGCTTCGGAACGACCCTGTGGTGTTCCAAGCGTGTGTGTTAGGTTTACCTTGCAAGGGTTGAATCTCGATTCAGAATCGTCCGCCTCTCACGATGTATGAGACTGCTTATTCCCTTTATCACATAGAGTAACAAGAGTAATTATGTGATTATCTAAAAATGATGTTTGAGTAAAGATTCTACCATGTTTGACTAGTTATAGGTGCTTACCTAGAATGGTTAATCAACTAGAACCTGAAAGTTAAAAGTTGAAAATAAGGATCTACTCTTTGTTGCTTTTCAGCTGAAAACCCTACCCAAAGCTAAAAGCCATCATGAGTCTAGTTATGGGCTAAGGTATACCCAATTCCGGGTAAGCCTTGCTGAGTATTAGTATACTCAGCCTTGCTTTTGTTGATTTAATCCAGGTAATCTCCCTGATGAGCCAGCTTTCATTACACCGTGGCCCTACCCCTTGCCTGATGGTTGGTCCGTGGAATGGGATCCGTCCCCGGCCAACACAGATTCCGCCGAGTGATATCATGCCAGGGCTAGCATGATATCTGTAATAAACGACGTGTATAATGTCTATGTTTTCCAAACTCCGCTGCTTTGACTAAAAAATAAAACCTGTCTTGTAATAATCTCTCCTCCGTGGGAGCTAATGATGCTTTGTACATTTTTGTAATATAACTGCCTGTGGTGTAAGATATTTTGGCATTGTATCTCTGGACTCACCTTCGTGTGAGGTACCTTGTTGGATCCTGCGTTCGGTGGTTTATCGGGACGTTACCCGACAGACCAATAGTATTATACCGTTTGAAGTACGAGGTAGCCCTTTGGCGAGGCCTCGCGTACTTGAGTCGGTATAATTCAGGTTGGTTCTGCCACATGTCATACCCCCTCCGTGGGTGTGATTGGAATTGCTGAGTACGTTTGTACTCACCCCATTCTTACTTTTTACAGCAGAAGATCCAGACTACCTCCCCGAAGACGTCGAGTAGGGTTTCGTCCTGCACCCAGTCTTGCCTGTGGTTAGGGCCACCGCTGGAGTTCCGCATGGCACAAGACTCTGATGACCCTCTTTTCGTAGCTAGTATAGTAGTGTGGGTTTTAGTTGTAATCCTCGCGATAGTGGCGCTTCACTGCCCATTACCGCGTAGAGTTGTACAGTGATGTACCATCTGATGTAATAAAAGTGTTATCAGCCTCCTGGGACTGATAAAGCATCACTTTTAAGTCTTCCCCGATGGGGGGACGCTTCAGTCTTTTGGGCTTACTAATGCACCGGCATATTTCATGTACCTCATGAATTCAGTCTTTATGCCGGAACTCGACAAATTCGTCGTAGTCTTCATTGATGATATTCTGATATACTCCAAAACTAAAGAGGACCATGCTAATCATTTACGTGTCGTTCTTCAACGACTACGTGATCATCACCTTTATGCCAAATTCTCGAAATGTGAATTCTGGCTGGGTAGTGTGAAATTTTTAGGACATACTATTTCCAGTGAAGGCATATCGGTTGATCCAACCAAAGTCCAGGAGGTTATGGACTGGAAACCTCCAACTTCAGTCGATCAAATTCGAAGTTTCCTTGGATTGGCGGGATATTATCGCCGATTCATTCCAGACTTTTCCAAGATAGCTAAACTCATGACTGAGCTATTAAAGAAGGAAGTTAAATTCTGCTGGGACGACAAGTGTGATAAAGCGTTCCATACCTTGAGAAAACTTCTAACAACTGCTCCAGTGCTAGCTCAGCTAGATAGCACTCAACCTTTTGATGTCTATTGCGATGCTTCCGGAATTGGCCTTGGTTGTGTCCTTATGCAAAACAATCGGGTCATTGCCTATGCATCAAGAGCACTTCGGACTCATGAGCAAAACTATTCGACACATGATCTTGAATTAGCATCAGTTATTCATGCTCTTAAGATCTGGAGACATCATCTTATGGGTGCTAAGTGTAATATCTACATTGACCATAAGAGCCTCAAGTATATTTTCACTCAAGCTGACCTAAATATGAGGCAAAGCCGTTGGTTGGAATTGATCAAAGACTATGACCTTGAGGTACACTACCATCCGGGCAAAGCCAATGTGGTTGCGGATGCACTTAGCCGCAAGGCACATTGTCACTGCTTATCCATATCAACCTTCGGTGACACTCTCTGGCATCAGATGAGAAAACTCAATCTAGAGATCATTCCTCAAGGTAGTCTGAATCTGCTATCCATTGAGTCTACTCTGCAAGATAAAATCATCATGTCACAACTACATGATAAGGGTATCAAAATCATCAAATCAAAGCTATCTCTGGGAGAAGCCAAATATAAGTGTTTTCACACCGGTCCTCAAGGAATCCTATGGTTCAACAATCGTATTGTTATACCTAAAGACCATCCACCGCGTAGACAAATCCTTGATGAAGCCGATCTATCCAAATTCTCTATTCATCCTGGTAGCACCAAAATGTATCAAGATCTATGACAACATTTTTGGTGGATCAAAATGAAAAGAGAAATTGCCAAATATGTGTCTGAGTGTGATACATGCCAGAGAGTCAAAGCTAGCCACTTAAGAACTTCTGGTACACTCCAACCACTACCCATTCCATCATGGAAATAGGAAGACATTAGTATGGATTTCATTGTCGGTCTTCCCAACACGTCCCAAAAGCATGATTCCATATGGGTAATCATTGATAGAATCACAAAAACAGCTCATTTTCTTCCTGTGCATACCACTTACTCAACCAAAAAGTATGCCAAAGTCTATCTGGATCAAATTGTTTGGTTGCATGGTGTTCCAAAGACTATCATCTCTGATCGAGGGCCCCAATTTATTGCACATTTTTGGGAACAATTACAATCAGCTCTAGGAACTAAACTGATTCGAAGCTCTGCATATCATCCCCAGACTGATGGACAAACTGAGCGAGTTAACCAAATCCTTGAAGACATGCTCCGAGCTTGTATTATTCACTATGGTACAAGCTGGGACAAGTGCCTTGCTCTGGCTGAATTCTCTTACAACAACAGTTATCAAGCTAGTCTTCAAATGGCTCCCTTTGAAGCGTTATATGGTCGAAGATGTCGAACTCCTTTGAGTTGGTCTGAGACCGGTGAACGCCAAATCTTCGGACCAGACTTAGTCGTTGAAGCCGAAGATAAGATTAAGGTTATTCAATCCAATCTTAAAACAGCTCAATCCAGATAGAAAAGCTATACAGATAAAAGAAGGAAACCTCTGCAATTTCAAGTAGGAGATTTTGTCTATCTCCGAGTATCTCCTACCAAAGGTGTCCAATGTTTCGGCATAAAAGGAAAGTTAGCACCCCGGTATGTCGGACCTTTTGAAATCCTTAATATTTGTGTCCTAAGAGCTTACAAAATTCACCTTCCATCTCAAATGGCTGCCATTCATGATGTCTTCCATGTCTCTCAACTTAAGAAATGTGTCAAGTACCCACGGAGATCGTTGAGACCTGTGCCATTGAGATTGAACCCGATCTATCTTACATCGAACAACCTATTCGAATCTTGGATACCAAGGAAAGGCTCACTAGAAGAAGGACAGTTAAGATGTACAAAATCTTATGGGATCATCACACCGAAGAAGAAGCAACTTGGGAGACATAATCTTATCTTCAACGAAATTTTCCAAATTTCCTTCAAGCCAATCCCCAAATGTAATCGTCTGATTCTATAAAGCTTCGGAATCTCAGGACGAGATTCTTTTTAGGGGGGAAGGCTGTAACATTCAGGTAATTAGAGATATAGACACTAGGCATTAGTGAGATATATGTAGGCTTGCTATGATACATGTAAGTAGTACCAAGGACTAGGGGTACAGTTGTAATTTCTATAAAATATAGGCCTTTATGTGAAAATAAGGATCTAAGTGTGATTAAAGCAAAAATTTAAGGGCTTACATGTAAAAGAATTGAAATGTAAAAGTAATATTCAGGGTTATTTAAGGACTAATATGTAAAAATATAGGTAATCATGACATTCTATGAAAATTTACAAACCTATCCAGAAATTGATCAAATTTAGGTGGGTAAAGAGAAAGGTGATTTAAATTCCATCTTTGTTTGAAAAGTTAACATAAAAAGCTGTAAACTTTGAGTTTTTGAATTAAGCCCTAAAGCAATGTTGTAGAGTTTGAAAAACTCTACAACTTTCATTTTGGGCACTTTCTCATTTGATCCCTATATCAGTGAGAAATTTTGGTTTACATAGAGGCCCTTGAACGTTCTGGAAATCTCAAACAAGTCCCCCGGATCTTCTCCCCTCTCTTCTTCTTCCTCGCGCACGTGCCTCCCCTGCTCTGCTCGCCTGCCGCCAGCAGTGCTACGCCTCTGGCCGCCGCTCTACCGCCGCCGTTGCGCCACCTGCTGCTAGATTAACTCCCACGCGTCATCTTCTTCTTGACCCCGGTGCCAGTTACCCCCCTGCTGCCCTCCTCCGCACGCGCCACGGCATCCCGAGCCGCCCGCCGGCCGCCACGCATCTCATCGCCGTTGCCAGCTCCTGCTTGCCCGCGTAATGCCTCTCCTGGCCCTAAGGCAGGCTCAGCCGTTGCTTTGAGACTTGCTTCACTTCCCCGAATGCCCTAAGCCGTAGCAATTTCCCTCCTCCGAGCTTGAGCTCTCGCCGGACCTCCGCCGCCCTTGCTGTCCACCGTCGCCAATCCAAAGCTGCTAGAGCACCGCCGTGAACCACTAGTGCTCTCCAGCCCGACCGATTCCACTCTTTTGCGCCCGAGCTTCGTCTTCCACAGCTCTGGCTACCTTGAGCTCCGCCGCCGCCCTCGGCTCACTGTGGGCAGCACGATCCAAGCATTCCCACACCCCTACGACCCCCTAACCAGCACGACATCATCACCCCGGAGCTCTACGGCCACTTCGTGGCATCTCTAGTGTCTTGCATCGCCTTCCCGATGCTGGCCGGCGTCTGTTCCCGCCGCCACCGCCACGGTCTTCGCCGGTTGCCCCTTATCCGACACGTATGTTCCTGATTGACTGCACTACACCTTTCCCACGTCTCACTGATTCTCGTGCGCAGGTTCCCTGCCGACGTTGACCGCCGGAGCACCGTCGTCGCCGTCGACCCCTCCGCCGCTGCCTCGGGCTCTCGTCGGGATACCCTTTTCCGACCACCACGACCCTCGACACGTGGTGCATTCAAACCCCCGTGAGCCCCTGAGACTTTCCCTGCCCTCGGACCTCGCCGCTGGTGATCCCCCTCGCCGGAACATGGCCTCCCCCTTCCCGTTCCCCTTCTGTCTCTGGCCCAGGGATCTCGGGTTAGAAGATTTAGAAACCCAGGGGGCTATCTGCAAAGCCCTAGACTCAGATAAATAGTGCTGAAAGGACCCCTTTGTGTTATTTTGATGCAAACTTTGAAATTCTGTATCAATTCAAGGAAAAATCATAAAAATACAAATTAAAATTTTTCAGAATCCTCTTTTTATGGTCTACAACTTTACTTAAAGGATGAAATTCAGTTTCTGAGTGTTTGATGCTTTAATTTAAATGTTAAGTTTACTTAGTTATAGGCTTAGAAAACACATAGTAATTGATAGAAAAATGATAAAAATGTGAAACCAGTTGTGTTAGTTTTCTTTTGGCATGTATAATTTAAGAAAAATAAGTATCCTATTATTTAAGTAGCTTTTTTTTAATATACAAGTTTATTTATGAATGATGCATAATTAACCTTAATGAATTAATATTTAAAGTTTTAAATGCTCAAAAGTTATGAAAATGTTCTAGTGTTTTGTTCTTAAGTAATATAACCTGTCATTAAATTCTCAACCTAGGATTAGGTGTCAAACAACAAAAATAAGCTTGGACATAGTATAATAGGTCCATAATTTAATAATTGACATAGGGTTCATATAAATACTTGGTATAGCAAATGAATAAAGCTGTTTAATATAGTTATTGGAAACCCACCCCAACCTGTTGCCCCATGCCACTAGTTAGATACTTAGTAATTAACCTTGCTATTTAATGTATCTAGATAAAATAATTAATACTCAATAAATGACTGCCCAGTGCAGAACTAAAAGATACATATAAAAAGTAATTTCTACTTTTCTTTGGATTGCAACTTTATTGTGAAATAACATAAAAGAATATGCATTCTTCAACTTATAGTTTTGCATATCATGTAGACTCGACTACTCTCGCCGACGGTGATTACGAAGTGGTTTTGGAACAAGGAGTAGAACCAGCTGAAGACCCAGGGCACGCCGTCGAAGGTTTAACTGAAGTTCCGAACCAAACTTCGGAAAACTTTGACCCTACTGCCCCCAACACTACGCAAGAAGGCAAGCCCCGGACATAACCCACTATTTTATTTACACTGCAATTTATATCTATATATATATTTTTTTGTGCATTAAGTTCTTAGGAATTGCTTGGAACCTTAGTTGCATAATTCCAGGAACCAATGTACTGAACACTAGAACTTGAGTCCGACTAGCTTTTATGCTAATAGGACCGGTAGAAGTCGAGTGATTTCCTGTTACTCGCGCGATATAGGAGTTGTAATGTTTACATTTCTGTTATCACTATAAGGATGACGGACGAGAGTTTTGTGAGGTATCATGGTTGAGATGATACCCCGTCTGTGTTATTGAACTTGATAAGGTTGCAGTGTGTGGTAGCGGTGGTTAAGCGTTTGAAAGTACTAGCCACATGCCGCGAAATATGGTAAGCGGTAAGCCTAGTAACCAATCGGCCCGAGGAGTGGACATACCCCCACCACATGTATTTGGTTCTTTTGGTTACTTGGTTCGACGTGTAGGAATACGTGTTGCTGGGCAACCAGGAGTACGGGTTTTGTAGTCGCGCTACATACGTACGCCCTGCACTTTGGAAGTGCGTATGGTCCTGCAGTCGCTTGTGGTAGCTTTGATCCACGAGTCGAAATGAAAGGCAAACGGTTGCTTCGGAACGACCCTTTGGTGTTCTAAGCGTGTGAGTTAGGTTTATCCTTGCAAGGTTGAATTTGATTTAGAATCATCCGCTTCTCACGATGGTTGAGACTGCTTGATCCCTTTACCACATAGAGTAACAAGAGAAATGTTATGATTATCAAAGATGATGCTTGGTTAAAGTTTTTACCATGCTTGAGTAGTTATAGGCGCTTACCTAGAATGGATAATCAACTAGAACCTGAAAGCTAAAATTTGAAATTAAGGATCTACTCTTTGTTGCTTTTCAGCTAAAAACTCTACTCAAAACCTGAAAAGCCTGCATAAGTCTAGGTACATGGCTAAGTATACCATGAGCGGGTAAGTCTTGCTGAGTATTAGAATACTCAATCTTGCATTATGACTTTCTACTTCAGGTAATCTCCCTGATGAGCCAGCTTTCATTACACCATGGCCCTACCCCCTGCCTGACGGTTGGTCCGTGGAGTGGGATCCGTCCCCGGCCAACACAGACTCCGCTGAGTGATATCATGCAGGGCTAGCATGATATCCGTAGTATCGACGTGTACAGTGTCCGTGTTTTCAAACTCCGCTGCTGTGACTTAAAACTTAAACCGTTTTCTAATAAAGTCCCTTCATTGGGAACTAATGTTGCTTTTATTTACTTATGTAATCTACCTGCCTGTGATGTAAAGTGTAATGGCATTTGTATCTCTGGACTCGCCTTCGTGCGAGGTACCTTGTTTGATCCTGCTTTCGGTGGTTTATCGGGACGTTACCCGACAGGCCAAGGGATTATACCATTTGAAGCACGAGGTAGCCCTCAAGAGAGGACTCGCGTACTTGAGCCGGTGTATTCAGGTTGGTTCTGCCACAATCTCGGTGCACTGTTTTATTGCACAGTTACTAAAAATAAAAATAGAAACTTGCTAAGTGTGCCTGTTGGGTTTCATGGGGATGAAATTTTTCTCTCATCTCATGAAACTCTCTCTCATCTCCCCTCGTAATGATATCGTTAAGTTAGCAAAATTGTTGATGACATGTTATTTAATGCTTATAAAACTACTAATGAAACTTCCATTGAGACTGGTCTTAGTCCAAGGGGTGGACCTGCGCCTAGAACCACCGAGGCCGTGGCCCTAGTCGGGCCCAATAACTCCTAATACCTCTTTTAGTTTAGGCCCAAAATCAACAGTTCAATCCCAGATCTAATCCATAGACTGGCAACTAGGGATGTAAACAGATCGGATGGATATCACCGATATTGTATTTGTTTTCACATTTTCTACCCGTTTCGAATTCGAACAGGGATAGCCTCGGATACAAATACGAATCCAAATTGCTTCGGTTACGAATATGAATAGATGTGTATCTAATACGGAGTGAATCGGATGTGGGAATATGAATAGATGTGTATCGAATACGGAGTGAATCGGATGTGGATCATGTCGGACATGTTTATTTGGATATTGAATAAAGGCAACATTTATCCATATCACACGTGTTTTAACATTCGAACATCCTATAAGTCCAAATTTTAATTACAATTATGCTTCTCAAACAAAATTAACAAAATGTTATATGATACATGACATTCTAACTTTCTATATAGCTTAGATTAGAGACACTCAATTATACAACATTGTAATTTATTATATTGATAATACTTGACAAGCACTAAAATCGATTCATCTGTTCAGGAGGCCAGATTCAAACTAAAATCATGTTTGATCAGTGTTCACCTAAACTGCCTAAACGGCCGTCTAAACGGAAATTAAACGGTAAACAAAGGGTATCTGTCTTGTTTAGGCCCTAAGCGGTTAGCTAAACGGTGAACGGTCAAAAGGGGAAAAAACAATAAAAAACGGCCTAAACGGGCTACAAGGGACGGTCTGAAACGGTTCTGGACGGCCTAAACGGGCCATTTAGGCATTAGTACATGCATAACTTAATTTTTTACATATATGATATATATATACTTAATTCATTACCTGCATAAATATGTATATTTTACATACATTAATATGTGTACTTGAATTTTTACGTGCATAAATATATATATTTGATTTGTTACATGCATAAATAAGTATTTTATTAGAATACTTGATTGTTTTACCTACACAAATATGTGATCTTATTAGAGTATTGGATTTTTTTAATGTATAAATATGTATATTTTAGCGATACAGTACAAAACCATTTAGACAATTTAACTCCTTTTAAACGCCGTCTAAACCGTTTAAACGGTAAACAAAGGGTGACAGACTTTCATTTAGGTCGTAGTGAAAAAAGAAGGAATCCTAGAATAACTCCTTACATCTTTACAGCAAAGGGCAAACACAAACGTAAAGGTATAAAGATTACCCATCTCATGAAACCTGCTCGTTATCAGTAGCTTGTGATTTACTTTTACATGCAGCAAGGAAAAAACATCTTAATGATACCTTCCCAGAAAGAGCTGCTCAGTAGCGTTAACTGCAATAAGGGCTCGGTGTCATTCTTTTAATACTAAAGGGGTTGTATGTTATGGGTCCGTTTAGCGTCTAGGATAACATTGTGTTTGATTAATCAAATTAATAATAAATAGCAATACCATTTTGGGCACTCAATTACATAACATTAGCATTCTAAATTATTACTTGTATAAATATGTTGGAGCGATTGAATTATTGCTAGAGTGAGGATATTGAGTTTTTATTAAAATGGAACAAGTCTATTTTTAACCATCGAATTATTGCTAGAGTTTGAGTTTAGTTCTTAAACTAGACTACAAATAAATAAGATCCCAACATTGTACAATGCATGTAAAACTTTTCGCGTTTTGCTCTTGCTGGGTCGTATAATTTTGTCGGGTAGTTAGCCTATTACGTTTAAGCACCTGATCCCTGATAACCGTAGCCCATAGCGCAGAGAGCATGGCCGCATGCACGCATAGAAACATTGGCGTACAGAAGAGTCCAAGTTTCACGGATTAAAGCGTGCGCTACCAGGGTACATAGGCTACAAGTTCGTGGAGCGCACTTGTTGGGTGTAACCTGACTGCCCGTATTGTAGGGCGGACCGTGCAAACAATCGGGAACAGGCATGACATGGCCGGTGAAGAGAATGCGCATTGCGCAAAAAGTAGACGGCGAAGCGTAGCTTTGGAGAGTTTCATGCCTATCGAGAGATGTACACAAATAAGTAGCCGATCATGTGAAAAACAAGTCGGAAAAGGTACAAGTGACTTAGCTTGATTCGTGGGCGATTTGTCGACGAAGCTGACTAGTTGGAGTTGATTGTGACTAGTTGTTGACCGTGCGGAGCTAGTCGCCGAGTAGTTTTAGACTCGTCCCTGACTAGTTTCTACTCGAGATGAGTAGTTCAAGTAATCGTTGGCGTTGCTGATTTGTCAAGTAATCACAGCTGCGGTGCGAGCCGAGTAGTCAAAGTCATCACTGTAGCGCATTGATGTTGTGACACGAGCTGAAGTTGAGCCACGTCGTTGAGGTTAGCAGCAAGGTGCGTGAGTAGCAGTCGAGTTGATCACAAAGTTGATTTTCGCCGAGATCATCGACGAGTTCATCGATATCGTGACGGGATGTTGGTGCAGATGCCTTCAGCTCGCTGGTGTCGACAAGGTGACGATAGAAGTTTCCTGCATCGTTTAGCGATGCGGATCCAGGAGTCGAAGACGAATCCCGTGCCTTCTTGAAGTGCAACGGAGAGGTTGAACGATGCCCTCAAGTTCACTAGTGGATCTCCGATGAACACCCCTACCTGGAGCGCCAGCTATCGGTGTTTTACCACCAAGCCCATCGAGGGATACCCCCAAGGTGATGAGTTGTAGGTAGGGTGTCGCTGAGATCAGGAACTCGAAGGTGCAAGGAACACAAAGCAGGTGATTCGATATCCGAATCCGATATCCGAATAAACTATCCGAATTCGTATCCAATATCCAAAAAAATGATTGGATATCAAAAATAATATCCTCCGATCCCCCTCGGTCGGACGGTCGGTCTGGAAATATCCGTACCATTTACACCCCAACTAGCAACACTACTAGAAAAATAAGCTTTTGCCAAAAAAATATTGAAACAACATATAAATTATTGCAATAAGTAGGTGATATTGCCAGAATTTGAAATTGGTGGCAATATATCTAATGTATTGCCACGAATTTTATTGCATTGCCATATGTTCAACTTTCGTTGCAATAGGTTAACATCTATTGTAACATTAGCTTATGTTGTTGCATTAAGGTGATTGTTTTGCCGTTGTCAGTGTTTTACCGCCAAGCCCACTGAGGGATACCCCCAAGATGGTGAGTTGTAGGTAGGGTGTGGTCAAGATCAGGAACTCGAAGGTGCAAGGAACACAAACTTTAGATAGGTTCGGGCCACCGAGAGTGTAATACCCTGCGTCCTGTGTGGTGGTTTGTATTGCCTTAGGTGTGTATCTGCATAAGACGCGAGTTGTCCCTCATGTTGTGGTTCGACGGGGTCTCTGCCCGCCCTTATATAGTCTGGAAGGACAGTGTTATATGGAAATCCTAGCCAGATACGAGCTCAGGCATCCTACCCGAGTACTTTTCGGTTAGTTTCCTTCTATTCCGACTAGTTCTACTACAGTACAAGTAATTCTACTCTGGCATGAGTAGTTACGGTTGGTGTAGGGTGCGGGCCATGTCCCATCCCCTATACTAGAACATTTACGCCATGTGCGCAGTCCCGTGATCTCGGGTCTGACACACGCCAAACTAGTGCGGTAATATTTTAAAAATGGTTTCAACAAAAAAGTTATTATTGCCATGAGTGAAGTAGCGTTGCAATATATGAATATTATTGCCACATTTTATAACTATTACAACATTTTTTCTTTATTTCCATGGTGAATAAAGAGGATAAGAGCATACTGTTTGCAAAATATACACCAAAAGTTGATTTAGTGTAGTGGTAAAGGTTTGTATTTTGTTAGGTCCAAGGTTCAAAGCCAACTAGTAGCAGTTTTTATAGTTTTTACTTCTAATTATTTTTTGCCCCCAAAATATATCGTTGAAAGAATACTTTATTGCCACCATTTATGTAACACCCTAATTTTCAAATTAGGAATCTAAATAAATTTTGTTAGATTCATTTTAGAATCCATAAGGTTTTTATTCAAATTATTTCAATTTTAGAGCATTTACCGAGAATTAACAGTAATTTACTTAATCATAAAAAGAAATATAAGGAAATATAGGTCTTGTGCATTTCATGCCGCATTGCATTATTCTATTGCTTGTCTTCCATTTGAATTTAAATTTCAAATTTAAATTCAAATGCATTTAAATGCATTTTTTTCCCCCTCTCTTTCTCTTTTGGCCCGGCCCACTCTCTCTTTCTTTTTCCCCTCTCTCGCTTTCCTCCCGCAAGGCCCAGCCCAACCGGCCTTTTCATTTTTTCCCCTCCCCACTCGGCCCAGCGGCCCAGCTCCCTCTCCCTCTCTCCCTCACTGCCAGGCAGGACCCGCCCATCGGGTCTTTCCCCGACGTCGTGCCAGGCTCGAACTCGAGCCAGAGTCCGGCCACGGCATGACGCCGCCTCCGCCCGCGTGGCACCCTAGCCCACACGTTGAGACCCCCTTGGCCGCCCTATAAAGCCGACGCCCCGCGCCCTCGGTCCCTTTAGCCCCATAGCCGCCACCTCACCTAGCAAACCCTAGCCGCGCAAGTCCGCCGCCGCAGCATCTCGGCCGCCGTCGCTGTTGCCGCCTCACCGCTCCTCTGTTGCCGTGAGCCGCTGCCGAAGTTCCGCCTTGGGGTAAGGGTCCTCACTGGCTTGTTTTCCCCTTTCCTCTCCCCTTCCCGCCGTGACGCTTGCTCACCGTCGCCACCGTGCCGCACCTCGCTGCCGTCCGCCTTCCCTGATCCCCGACGCTCGGTTCCAAGGCCCGAAACGCGTTCCCCTCCTTGCTCTCTTTCTCCCAAGCCAAACCCGAGCTGAAATCATGGTTGGAATCGCGTTTACGCGATTCCACGATGAGCCCCGCCGCCGCCGCCGTTGCACGGCTCGCCGCCGGCGTCCAGCGCTGCCACCCCGAGCCGCCAACTGCTCCCAGCCGTCCGATCCATATCCGATGGTCTAGATTAGATCTAGACCGGGGTCAAATAACCCGATACCGGTCAACTCTAGGATCTTTTGCACTATAGCCACTGAGTTCTATCAAAATCAACCTGCAGTCCACGGCAGTTCAAAAGTATTCACGAGTAAATCCTTTTTCTTCTGTTTAAGCCCTTGTTTTTTCTAAAATATAACCCGCCATCCCTAGCCCCTCTGTTTTTAATCTAAACCCTAGATTTAAGGTTTAATTATATTTTAGCCCTCAATTTCTTTGTTTAGAGCCCTTCTAGTTTCAAATCTATTACAAATAAGCCCCTGAATCATATTTTAGTCATAACTTCTCCGTTTTAACTCCGTTTTCATCGATTCTCGCGCTCACGCGACCCTTGCGATGTATACAATAGCTTTATAACATTGTTTTGCTCTTTTTCTATTGTTTCGTGTATTGTTTCTTATTTATTGTACTTGTTTGTTTGTACTTATGTGTTGTGATAGATGGTGCGCAGTTCGAGGATCTACAAGCGCAAGGCTTTGAAGATGTCCCTGAGTAGCAGTAGTACTTTGACAAAGGCAAGTGGTCCTTGATCATATTCCAGTTCTAATAACTTTCTAAATACACATATTTACTTTATATGCATGCATGTGTCTATGATATGATGGATCCCAAAGTAAGGATGTGCCTAGTTTCTTTTGAACTTCCTTGATTAAACCTAGGTTGTTATATTTATGTTGTAGCTACACTAGTTGCTTTTACTTAGACTTTGGTTGGATAACCTGAAAATCACGCTACACTTGTTTAACTTCATATTCTGGAATACTTTATTGGTAATCACTTCAAGATCATTGCATTAATTGGAACATGGAGAACCACCCAGGAAAACAGTGCAACCACAATACTACATGGCTCTGGTCTTGGCTAATTAATTAGAAACTTTAGCTTGTAATGGTCTTACCGAAAGGGCAAGAGAGAAGTGCATTGTTGGGGTATAGCTCGGTCCTCTTGAGGCATAGATATGATTCTGGTTAAGGCGTCTTCCTCGTTAGGAAGGCTTATGACCACTGCGGCCTGAAACCTTAACGGACCGTTGCAAGTTAGGGAATCTTTGTAAAGGCCACGTAGTGAATCCTTGCCACTCACCTCGGAAGTGTTTAAGGGCCTTGCAAACCCGGGCATCAAGAGAAACACGAGTTGTGGGTAAAGTGTACAACCTCTGCAGAGTGAAAACTGATATATCAGCCGTGCTCACGGTTAAGAGTGGCTTGGACCCTCATATGATAACTAAACTTAAAGATGATCTAAATTGATGTTCTTTATTTATGATGTTGTTAGCTATCTCTTTTATTTATTTAAGGTTTGGTATATACTTACATTTAGTTAATACTTGCTAAATAAAACTTGGTCAACTAAAAATGCTTATCGCAGTCAAACCATGTCAGCTTTTCCTTAATTTTGGCCTTGCATGTCATATAATTTACTCCACTTGCTGAGTACCAACTATAAGTTTACCCACGCTTGCTTTATTAAAACCCATGCCGCTCAGAACAAATAATTGTCCGGAATTCCCTGAAGATTTTGAGGAGTTCTAGGCGTATGTCTCCCAGTCATCTACCTGTGAAGTTGAAGTCCGCTGCTAGTTATAAATGTTTATTTATTCACTTAAGATTAAGACTTTCGGTCATGTAATAAAGTACTATGATACTCTCTTTCATTATGATATTATTTTGGGTATATAGTTGTATCGTCTATCATATGTGTGGAACTTGATCCTAACGCACATATTAGATGCATTCGGTTCCTTTTCAAAACCGGGTGTGACAATTTACAAAAATATGGTGGTTATAGCACTTTTATAGCCATGATCATATTTGTTGTAATTGTTAACACTTATTGTTGCAATATTAACATCCTATTATTATGATATCGGTCATTGCAACTACAATCTAATGCAATGCTTCATTACGTGGCTAATACCATAGCTATTGCAATGAAAAAAAATATGGCCCAAAGTTTAAACCACGCAAGTACTTGCCATGGCTGCTAACAACCATCATGTCGTGGCAATTGAGATACACTGTCATGATTTGACCCCTATTGCCACAATTACTTAGTGTCACAAAAGCCCAAATTTCTAGTAGTGCAAGCAGCATGCAGCAGTTCACCCGTTCCTAGCAGGCAACGACAACACGAAACGCCTCTCGCGACTCTGCCCGCCTAGTGCCGCTGCTGCCGCCGCAACCTGCCCGGCTAGTTCGCGGCGCGCTTGCACTGGCCTACTGCCGGCCGCTAGAGGAGCGGAGCCCTCATCACTCGCGGCGTCACTGCTCACCCTTCGGCAGCTCGTTGATTGGTTTCTCCTCGGCTCCTTCGTCACGTGCGGGCTCGGTGCGTGCCACCGGCCGGAAGGCATCAGGCGCCCAGCTGGTTACTCATTTCCTAAGGTGTTTATCTTCAATTCTTTACCTTTTCTAGGTTCTATTCAATTTGTTAATTGGAATATTAGATTGAAAGATGATCCATTGTGCCCTATTTCTTACTGAAATTTTAGACGTATAATTGCAATCAGTACTGGAAAATGAAGAGAAGTATTACTTTGGCATCCTATTTCCCTCGTGTTTCTGTCATACAATTGAATGAAGTCGACGAACCACTTGCACCTTCAGCTCCTAAGGTGTATTGCTAATAAAGAAATGAAAGATGTTGATGCACCAAATATTCACTAGGCATTTTTTTTTGCATGTGTTCCATATCAATCTTAACTATTGTATTTTACCTATTGACATTTAATTACAAGTATCTTCTGAATTTGAACCATTACCTATACTTTTGATAATTTTCAATATGTTACGTATATAAATTAATTTTGCTTGGATTTTGGCCCTAGTCTTGACGAATTCCTGGGTATGCCACTGCTTAGTCCCACCCAACCCTGCGGTCCACAGGATTCGAACTCAAGAACTCTTGCCTCATGCATAGTTAGTTTCCTTACCACCCAACCTAGGCACCTACATAGCACGTGTGACACTGAGAATGCTTTCCTTTTGAACTAACCCGTGGAGGACCCCCAACCGGGACTAAAGAACCCTTTAGTCCAGGTTGGTATTAACCATCCCGGACTAAAGGGTTTATATTAGTCCCGGTTGGTGTTAATAACCGGGACTAAAATTCCTCTAAACATTATTTCCGGTTGGTAACACCAACTGGGACTAAAGGCTGACTTTTAGTCCTGGTTGCACCTTTAGTCCCTGTTGACGTTACAAACTGGGACAAAAAGGGCTCTGGCGTCCATAAAATTTAGACCCGGGACATTAGTCCTGGGTTTAAATTCTACTAAGACAAATAAGAGGGTGGATGTGGGTTTCTCTACTAGTGAGCCCTCTCTCCCACTCTTACTTTCTCCCTCCCTCTCACTCTCCCAAGCATCAACAAGAGAAGAAAGAAGAGAAAGAGCTTGCCTCCACCAAATCCACCACCACCACGGTTGGAGCTTCACCGGAGGATGGCTGGAGGTTGATCCTGGAGTGATGCTCGACCTCATCCAATTCTTCTTCCTAACAGGAGTGAAGCAAGTAGGCTTCCCAAGATCTTCCTCCCCTTCTTACTCTATGCCAAGCCATGGACACCCAAGTCAATCTCCTTTCTCGAGCCCTTCCAAGTAGAGTTGTTCCAGGTGGAGTACCCTCACATGCAAGTGATCCTCTCCCAACAATCTTCCACTTCCTCTCCCTCCCTACCGAGTTTTCCCATTAGTATTATGACCTATCAGTGGAATCCATCATTGAAAGGACCTTGATATCACTAGAGGGGGGGTGAATACGTAGTTCTGAAATTTTTACACAAAAACTTGCAGCTGAATTAGTAACTTACGGAATCTCTGGAGATCTCTCCGGAATCTCCGCAACTTCCGGAGTTTCCGCAGAAATCTTCGGAGTCTCCAGAAATAGCACAAACTACACAACACCCCTATGGAAACCACAACCAAAAGTAGACCGACGAGTTACCATACACTGATGAGTTGTTTCCAAGCTATTTTACTAGATACTTGCAGCTCAAACCTTCTCAAAGGATAGATTAAGATAAACCTAGAAAGGAGCTAGCACAAACAACAAGTAGTGAAATTAACAAATCAAGAACAAGTGACACAAGGATTTGTTTACCGAAGTTCGGATCCCTTCGTGGGTTCCTACGTCTCCGTTGGGTGCTTCCAATGAAGCCAGGTCGCTCTTAACCCTTTCACCACTTCACTTCTTGATTTCTTCCCTCGCGGATGCGAAATCGAAACCTTCACAAACTTCCCACAGCACACCACAAGCTTGGGTGCTCACCGGGCGACGCCTAGCCGTCTAGGAGGCTTGACCTCCAAGAGTAACAAACACCACAAAGACTTCTTGCTATGAACTCGAGTGCTCAAGAATGGATTTGATCACTTTCACTCAATCTTACTTCCCAATCTCTCTCTCAATCCCAACTCACTTCTCTTCTCAAATCTCTTGCAAATCTAGAGAGGGGAGAGCTTCTTAGGGCTGTGGATATGTGTTTTTCATGGTGGAACTCAGCAGCAACAAATGAGAGGGAGTGAGGGGTATAAATACCCATCTGTCAGACCTGGATACACAGGACTGTACACATTGCATACTTCTCTTAGGATACGGGATGGGACATGGCCCACGCCCTACATCTGTTATAACTACTCATAGTGCAGTAGGACTACTCGTACAGTAGTGAAACTAGTCAGACACGATAGGAAACTACCCGAGAAGTAATCGGGTAGGACTCCTAGGCACAACCGGACTAGGACTTCCATATAAATCTGTCCCTCCAGACTCTATAAGGGTGGACAGGGACCCCCTCGGGGACAATCACCATCGAAGGCAATACAAGCCACATAGGACGTAGGTTATTACGCTCTCGGCGGCCCGAACATGTCTAAACCTTGTGTTCCTTTGCACCTTCAAGTTCCTGAACTCAGTGACACCCTACCTACAAACTCACCACCTCGGGTGTATCCCTCGGTGGTGGTAAAACACTAACAGCTGGCGCGCTAGGTAGGGGTATCCCTCGGTGGTACAAGCGTGCATCAGCATCAGGCATACTCATGAAGTGTGTCAGCACGGAGGAGGGGAAAGAGACACTCCAAGATATTCACGAAAGCGTGTGCAGGAACCACGCGGCTTCTCGCACACTAGTCGGCAAGGCGTTTCGATCTGGTTTCTACTGGCCGACTGCTTTGGCAGATGCCGAAGCACTCGTTCATCGGTGTACCAACTGCCAGTTCTTTGGCAAACAGCCCTATGTTCCGGCTCAAAACCTCATCACCATACCACCCTCATGGATGTTTGCATGCTGGGGCCATGACATGAAAGGGCCCTTAACAACTGCACCAGGAGGTTTCACACACGTGTTGGTGGCCATCGACAAGTTAACCAAGTGGATCGAGTACAAGCCAATCGTAATTCTCTCGGCGGATCGAGTGTTTACTTTCATCTGCGACATCTTACATCGTTTTGGCTTCCCCAACACCATCACTATAGATTTGGGATCCAATTTCCACTCGCATCAGTTCTGGAATTTCTGTGAACGCAGCTCCATTGAAGTCAAATATGTTTCAGTGGCGCACCCGCGGGCCAATGGCTAGGTTGAGCGCACCAACGACTTGATTCTTGATGGATTGAAGAAAAGAATCTATGATGAGAATAGCACAAAGGGCAGCAAGTGGATCAATGAAATCTCATCAGTAGTCTGGGGGCTTCGCACACAACCAAGCAAAGCCACAGGACAGTCACCTTTCTTTCTCGTATACGGGTCTAAAGCGATATTAACAGCTGACATGATGTGCAAGTCTCCACGACTGGAGATGTTTCAAGAAGGCAAGGCTGACACTGCAAGACATCTCGAGCTTGACTCAGCAGAGGAAATCCGATGCAACATATTGTTTCAGTCGGCTCGCTACTTACAAGGAGTTTGTCTTTACCACGACAGGAACGTTCAACGACGCTCTTTCAACGTTGGAGATATGGTTCTTCGGCGAATCCAGGATGATACCGTACTACACAAGCTTAATTCATGATGGGAAGAACCTTTCATTGTGCACAAGGTTACAGGCTCTGGATCTTATCACTTACAGTATCCTGATGGCCAGGAGGTACCAAATTCTTGGAATATTGAGCATTCTATGTCGCTTTCATCCTTGATCAACTAGGGACATCTTCTATTGATGCCTGGAGATGGATACTTCCAGTACAACTCCATTTTACTAGTTTACAATTGGTATTACGTGCAAGTTTAATGAAGGGGCCTCGTTCCCATATTTCCAGTACCTAATTACTAGTTTCCGACTAGTCTCTTGGGTTAATGAAGGGGTCTTACGCTCATACTTCCAGTACAACTCCGTTTTACTGGTTTATGACTGGTATTACACGCAAGTTTGTTGAAGGGGCCTCGCTCCCATACTTCCAGTAACTAATTCCTAGTTTCCGACTAGTATCTTGGGTTACTGAAGGGGCCTCGCTTCCTTATTTCCAGTAACATATTCCTAGTTTTTGATTTGTACACTATGTTATTGAAGGGGCCTCGCTCCCATGACAAGAAGTTTACTAGTTTATGACTAGTTCTACACCTGTTCAACTACTTCGACAACTTGTCTTGAGTGCAATCCTAGTCGGGACTGACTCCGACTAGATGGCTTCATTGACTATTCAAGACTCAGCGGGTACTTTCCCAATGCCTGGGCTTGGGGGCTAGCGCCACCATTCTGCTACGTCTACTTTATGATTATCATCTAGCTCCTGGCTCGGGGGCTTGATGGGACAAGGCACTCGGCATGCCTCAAGGGACAGCTCTCATGCTTACATGCTGGAAGCTGTAAAATTACTCGGCAATACCCGATCGAAGAGGCTTTTTAAGATCTATCTTGGGTAGATGTTTTTTAACCAATATTTCAGGGACTTTATTCCGAAATAAGGGGTTTGTTCAAATTATTACCCAGAGGACTTATTTAGTCATTGGCTCAGGGCTCGAAGTAATTTGGGTGTATTTTGGGATGTTATTTCATTAGCTATTTTTTTAGGGAATTCATCCTAAAAAAAGAGGTTTTCAAATTTACTAAACCGATTTGCCCATGTTCACCATTAAATCTTTACCATCATATATTGCATGCTATGATTCTTTGGATCCTTAATTCCAAAACTTGGGGATTTTGATTCAAGGCTCGGGGGCTGCGGGACACGTGTCATCAGTGACTTATTTTTCAAATCTGCTGGAAGATAAGGATAGAAGATTCAAGATTAAATTGACCCTCAGCCTGATTCTACGAGTCAACCTAAGGCTCGGGGGTTACTCCATATGGAGTGCAAGTTTAATCGCACCCCATATAAGGAAGACTGGACAAGTACTCGGGGCATGAGCACCTCACAGTCTCGACGCAGCCAAGGAAGTACTCGGACGACACTTTCAGGATGAAGTTCGGAAGAACTCGAAGATGCCCTTAGAAGTACTCGGACGCCTGTAGTACTCGGCTACGAAGAGCTCGGGGCTTTGTCAGACACGGGTACACGGGACTGTACACATTGCATACTTCTCTTAGGATACGGGATGGGATATGGCTCATGCCCTACATCTGTTGTAACTACTTGCAGTGCAGTAGGACTACTCGTACAGTAGTGAAACTAATCGGACACAGTAGGAAACTACCCGAGAAGTACTCGTGTAGGACTCCTAGGCTTGTACCCGACTAGGACTTCCATGTAAACCTGTCCCTCCAGACTATATAAGGGCAGACAAGGACCCCCTCGGGTACAATCACCATCAAAGGCGATACAAATTATACAGGACGTAGGGTATTACGCTCTCGGTGGCCCGAACCTATCTAAATCTTGTGTTCCTTTGCACCCTCGAGTTCCTGATCTCGGTGACACCCTACCTATAAACTCACCACCTCGACGGTATCCCTCAGTGGGCATGGCGGTAAAGCACCATCACCATCCCCCAAAAACGAGCCATTGGGGTGTTAAGTTCTGGAATCTCCGAAAAATCTCCGAAGACTTCGAACACAAAAACTAGCCGTTAGGTTCAAAACAGGTCCGGAGACTCCGCAAAAATATCCGAAATCTCCGAACGAAGTTAGCATTTCCCTCAGAAATCTTCGTAATCTCCACAAATTCTTTGGAATCTCCGAAACTTTCGGAGTTTCCGCAAAAATCTTCGGAGTTTCCGCAGGTCCACCAGACAGCTTAGGTGACCTAAGAGAAAACGCCATAACTTTTTACCCCAGACTCCAAATTCGATGATCTTGAACTCTATGGAAAGATTATTCAGATGACTACCCATTCCAACTGAAATCAATGTCCAAGATCAACCGGTGCAAGTGTTGTGACAAGTGTTTCTCTCATGTTAGCACTTGAAATGTTAGGTTTGAACACTGAGACATAAGCAAAGCTATCAGCATCGCATCCCTCTTGATAGTACGGCATTACCTATACTCAAGATAAAATAATGAACACAATATAAACCTCTTGAGCTTGAACATCTTTACCATGCCACTTTTCTTCAATATCATACTTTGAGGGTTTGCAAGCATTTCCTTTGCCTCTTTCTTGAGCATTATTCTTCCTCAGCTAGTGCCTTGAGGTTCTTCACCATATATGATCAATAATCAACTTGAGATCCTCAAGACACCTAAATCCATATGATTCAACAATGATTGATGCTTAGCAACTTGTGACTATCCATGGCCTTGATTGGTCCATAAATGCTAGTACTAACTTGCTTCTTCACCCTGGCATGGGTTCATTGGTGCCAAGCCCTTTGCTTGACCTTCTCCCTCGCTTAGTACCTCGTAGCCTCTTATTTGCCTCCCCTTTACCCCATGAAATCTTATCTGCCTCCCCTTTACCCCATGAAATCCACAAGGCATCCCTCCCCCTTACACTTTCTCCTAAAATCTCTCCCCCTTTGGCATCAATCTCCAAAATGGTCTCTCTATTAAAAGGGGATAAAAGTGAAGGGAAACATAGTATTTCTCACCTATTTGTTCTATGAAACAAAGTATACAAAGCCTTGGGTCAAAAATGTTGAGAAATTGGCATGTTTGGCTCCTACCTCACTTAGATGATATTTTCTTCACAAGACAACACATGTCATTACCACCACAAGAGGTATCAACCAAATATATAAATAATTCTCTAATCATCACCAAAAGACAAACTCATGGTGTGACTCAAGGTTTTGCATACGCATGCACTCACTATCATGTTATGGCCTAGATGCACAAACGTAATACAAGAGTTCATGGAGCGATGTACCTTTGCTTTAAGCCTCACATTCTTCATAGAGATTAAAATATCCATAAGTTAGTATTGTTGTTTTGATGGGCTTGGCATACTTGATGTCAAACTTCTTGAATATGTCTTTGAGATACCAATTGAAAGAAGATTTCAATTGAGAGGACCTTGACTAAGGTACTTGGTTTGACACATGAGCATGCATATCTTGAGTTGCTTGATTCAAATCCAACAAGAAACTTTAACTCTCCCATCATGGACATTTCAAGCCTTTTCATCATGATCCTACTAAACTAATGCTCTACGAGCTTGATGTTGCACTTGATCATCATCCTTTTCTTCTAAATCTTCATCAGAAGCTTCTTGACCAATAGCTCTGGAGTTTTCGGAGATTTGTCCGAAGTCTCAAGAAATTGCAGAGTCTCCGCAAATTTGTCCGGAGTCTCCGGAGGTTGCAGCAACATTGGTCTTTGGCCCATCTTTTGAGACTTCTTGATCATCTGTTTCTTGAGGCCCTTGAGATACTCATCCTCACCAATAGACTACATATGTGATCACTAGAAGAAATGGTTAGTCTCAAAGACACAAGACATAGGATAGGGCTTTCCATTTGATATGTGCATCAAATGCTTGAATTACTTGTTGCATGCACTTGGTTCAATTAAGAATTTAGGGGACTTCAACCTATATCTTGGTCAAGGCATAAGAAATTTGCAACAATGGAAATTACCACCACCAAGTAAGGTTGGTGATTACCACAAAAAATTATATTGAATCGACAACCAACTCATTATTGGCTTGAATAAGTGAAGTTCAATTCATTTGAATGACAATAGCTCCCACTTGATGTATTATAGTGAATTGGAGCTCTTGTGACCATCCAAGATTCATATTGTGTTCCTAGTTCTTCCTTTACCTAAAGCAACTCACAAAGATGCTAAAAGGTAAAATTCATAATGTTTGCAAATTGGGAACTACCACCTGTTGTTGAATTGATCATGGATTTTCACAATGAAGAGCTAACAATCAATTCCATTCTTTAGTTCCTTCCTTTTTCCAACTCACTCAAATCCAAGTGCCAAAAAGAGTGGAACCTCCCGAAATAATTCTAGATCATCCAAAAACGAACCATTCAACATCCTTTGACATATTATTTTCTCCAATAAGTGAGAATATGCAACATAAACTTGAAAGAAAGCATTAGTCCCATAAGATATAGGCTAAACTCCCACTCAAAGTGTGCATACAAGAACATACAAAGTATACTTATACACACTCACAAAAGGAGGTCAAGAAGAAGTTTGGACCATATCTTGGTTCAAGAAAGCAAGCATTACCAAAGAATGAAATAAGTATTAGAGTGTAGAGCATGCATATAAGAACCTCAGACTTTTCAACAAAGGAGATCAAAAGATTTTATCCTTCTTCATCCTTATTGCTTGATTCTCATGAAACTTTAGCTCCCCCTTGATCCATTATTACCTCTTTTTCTTCTTTTTATTTTCATTTAACCAAGTGAGCTTGTTTTTCTTTCAACTTAACTTGTATTAGTCCCAATTATAGTCCCAATTGATATGATACCAATAGAATATGAAACCAATTGAGAAGAAACACACTTGAAGAGACCATGATTCATATGAAATAACTTTGAACCCATTTTTGCAAGCACTTGGAAAAACCTCCAGGGATGTTTTTTTTTACTTCCCATGAGACTAACATGTGAATATCACTTAAAAAGAGTTAGTCTCACAAACACAAAACATAGTATGAGCTCCCCCTAAATATGTGCATCCAAGTATTTAAATTACGAGAGACATGCATGAGTTCATCTAAGACTCAAGAGGAGCATATACTATATCTTGGGTTAAGGCACAAACAAATTTTGTAAAGAATGGTACTTGTGCTAAGAAATACTCACAACCAATATCATGTAGATTGTTTATTAGATGAGAATGATACCCTTGCAATCTACCATATGTTAGTTGTTTTGGTGGAGAAGCTTCTAGAATGTGAATGATGAATGAATCCACTAGAATTGAGATTGATTCTTCATGCTTGTCTCCACTAGGATTGAGTTTGATTCTTCATACTTATCTCTTGGCATTGCTTTGTATCTTCATATGTGAGCCAACTAATCAAATCCCTCAAGTCAACTCTTCATATACATATATAGCCATAGAATAGGTCCATCTTGACTTGCTTAGTTTGAAATTCATAAATGAAGCCCAATTCAATGATCTTCCTTGTAGTGAGAGACCCACTTGATATCAATCAAATTTCTCATTCAATGTTACCACCAATAACCACAATTCAATATCTTTCAAGTGGTAGTGAATTCTTCTTGCATGGATATCACCCAATCGAAATCCTCAAGCTCTTCTTTTACCCTAAGTGACTAGACAAGACACAAGAGAGTAAAATAAAGAAGAACATGAACTTGAGATAGTGATTACCGTTCTTTGATTGTCTCCACAAATATTGTTGATGGAGTGGTGCCTCGGATTTCTAGATAAGCTCTTTCATGAAGCATGTGTGGATGTGATTCAACTTCAACTTCAACATCCATCTTGGATAATCACTGATGATTTGATCAATGGGATACTTGAAACAAGTTGAATGAGCTTTCACCGAGGATTTGAGGTTACATATAAGAAATTTCCATCAAAGATTGAGAAATCCAATATATGCATTTTTCTAGCATCTCGATGAGTATGAATTTCAAAATATCAACAAGTATTTGATCATCTGAATTTCCAATCTTGTTAGCCATTACCAAGCATTTATCATACCCACACAAGGCTAGGGGCTAGATATTCAAATTGAAGTACTTGTTACCGAGATGACATTGATTCTTGAATTAGAACAATGGTATCCATGCTTTGCACCCTTTCCACACATGATGAGAAAAACCAATTGAAAGGATCTTGACATAAGATGTGAAATATAATTCATCTCAAGTGAGCCAAGTATTCAATGCATCTCCAAGTACCTATTAACCAATTTAAGCACTTGGTGGTACCCAATCCATGTTGGGTCCTTGAAGGTTAGTCACAAGATGCTTAGGCACGCAAATGGTCTTTGTTCTACCATAAGGTGAACAAGTCACATTAAAAGCACAAGTTCCATTTTTGGCCTTCCTAAGCAATGAATAATCAATGAAAGAGTTGGGCTTAGAAATTTTACCCATGAGACAATTCTTACTAATATGTCCCTTTCTCCAGCATGTGTACCAAATGTGTTGCTTGTCATTGCAAGATGTCTTTTTTTTCTTATCATTTTGATTTTTGATTTGCTTGTTGCCGATTTGTCTCTTGTTCAATGATTTGCAAAGATCATCCTTCTTGTGAGAACATGATACAATTTCATGTACCTTCTCATTACAACCATAAAGCTTCCTTTTTGATCTTCTTGTTTTCTTCTTTGAAAGTGAGGTCTTGTCAACCTTGTTGGAACATATTGATGCACAAGGTTCCATATTGGAGCATTTGAAGCACTTGATGTCAGCCATCCGTTTCTTCTTACCTTGGCTCTTGCTCATATCCTTCTCTTCTTTCTTCAAGGAGCAATCTCTCACATGGTGACCCTCTTTCTTGCAATTAAAGCAAGTGAGAGGGATCTAGATCTTATTTTGACTTTGCTCCCTGTACTTGCGCTTTTGGAGTTGTTCTTCTTGTTTGAATTTGCTACAAGTCCATGACCATTACGCTTCTATTTTTTCCTACATTATCCAAGTCACTAGTAGTGCTCGGGAAGATATTTGCTTGAGAGCAACAAGAGTTAGCATAAGGAAAATCAATATGGACTAGAGAGCATGTGCACTTGTGCATGTGAGGTAGGTAGGATTTTACCGAAGTTACCATTACCTCATGAGTTATATTAGGCATGGCATGAGAATCTAGAAGCTTTCCATGGGAACATGAAAGGTCATCATATTTCTCTTGAAGGGCCACATGCTTGCTAGTGAGATCCTCGAGTTGAGCCTTTAGCTCACAATTAGCTTTCTCTAATTGAGCAACACGGTAGATAGAGTTAGTAGCACAAGGTTGCTCAAATAAAAAAATTTCATACTACTAAACAAGGATGAGAATCCTTGAGTTTATCATGCTCTTTAGTTAGAGCCTTTAATTCCTTGATCTTCTCAATGAGTAGCTCTTCTTGCCTCTCATGTCTTTCTAAAAGAAAATCATCTACTCTTGTCGAGTTCTTCTTATCTTGAGCCATGAGACACACATCGGCTTCGGCAATAGATATTGTCGGAGGAAATCTCCAGCCGGGGGGCGGAAAGCACCCTCCTAATCCTAGTTTAGGAAGAGTTTGTGGGAGATCTAGGAACACTTGATCAAAGGATGGATGAACACGGAAAAGACATGGGGATTTAGAGTGGTTCAGGCCACCGGAGCGTAAAAACCCTATGTCCACTTGTGCGCTGTATTGCTTGTCTGAGCCAAAAAGAGCTTCTAGGAGCCTTCTTGAACCCTTGTGTTCTAACGAGCGCACTCTCCCTTTTATAGGCTAAGGGGAGTGCATACACAGAGTGGGGCCCCGACAGGTGGGCCCGGCTATACATTAAACAATGCACAGGCTGGAGCCTGTAATACGACAGATACAGAGATCTTCCTCTCCAGCCCCTTCCTGTAGTCCTCTCGATCGAGAAGTTGATGTGCGTATCTATAGCCAGGGTATGGTCATGTGCCGCCTTATCGGCACAGTGCCTGCTGTTAGTGTTACGCATAGTGGAAGTCATGCTGTCACTGTTGGGTTTGTACCCTCTGACAGGCGAAGGGGCAACATTGACCCGGTGCGCCGTCGCCTCCATGTACACTGTGGCAGCGCACGCCTCAGCTCTCCTGCAGCAGACCATCATTACCCGTTGCTCATGTGCGCGGCGCTGTGATATGACTACACGCCGCGCGCCCGGGTGCAGAGCACAGTGATGCGATGCGCCGCCTTGGAAACAAGCGGGCTTACCGTGGTGTCAGCATACCAGCCCAGTGTGTCAGTGGGTAGGCCATGCCCTATCTTGGGCACGCGTAGCCCACCTACCCGCATTTAATGCGGTAGTTGAGCTGGCGTCCCACGGAAGGCCTTTTGCCATGGGCACATGGCAGGGTTGGCCTAGCTGTCGCCTCCTTGGTGGCACGTGGCGGCACCGGACCCCTTCCCGGGGGGAAGGGAGGTCCGGGCCCCCGAGGCCAGTCCGAGTGGACAAGCCCACGTGTGGGAGCCGGACCCCCCCCCCCCCCCCCCGAGGTGTCCGGGCCTGTGGAGGCCATTCCCGAGCACCCTATCCTTGTGGGTACGTGGAGGCGCCGGACCTATAAGAGCACGGGGGGTAGGTCCGGAGACCACGATCCCAGCTATTGGGCCCGGGCCGTATGCCTCGCCACCCAAAGGCCAAGGGCGAGGTCACGGATAACCTTGCGCCCATCAGGTTGGACACTCTGGCGGACGACTCCCTGGCGGATGACACCGCCGGACATGCAGATCTCCTCGCAGTGGACTACCACGACCTTCTGCTCGTTGAGCAGCTCCTTGGCGATGATCGAGGAAAGGTGGCCGAGCATGTGGTGGTGCGCGTCCACCATGATGTGCTTGGTGCACACGCCGGAGCTGGACACCCTAGTAGGAGGTACCCCTGTCCGTATGTACCGACAGAGGCCCCCAGGCCCACCTCGGGTGAGGAACAAACCCGCAGGTGGGGCCATATCCCAGCGATGCGCAGGGTGGACGGCTAGTGCCCACAATGGAGGGGCATGAAGGACTTTTTCCCCCCTGCGGGATCCCCGAGGGGTAATCCTCCGTCCGCGCACTGCACGCCAGACGGTTCAGCTTCTTGTCTCATTCGAGCCCGTCCTGCGGTGCGAACGGTTTGGATTCCGCTTTTCCCCCCACCTCCAGTGACCACACCTTTGACTGACGAGCCTGGGTCCACCAGTCATAGGGGGTGAGAGGCGCGAGCCTGGTGCGAGCGACCCCTTCGGCTTCCACACGGTCGTTGCGGGTTTCAAAGGGGGAGCAGCTTTCCTTAAAGGCACGTGCCGTAGAGACCGGCTACCTCTTCGTACTTGCCTTCTCCAGACGCCGCCGCTCCCCTTCGTCTCCATTCGCACATTTGCGATCTGCTTTTTGCGCCCAGCATTTCTTCCTCTTCCACCTCCTTGCAATCCAATTCCCTGCAAAGCAGCAACCACCGCCATGTCTTTGCTTCGTCATCCCCGCCGCTTTCAGCGCCAAAGCTAGCTTGACGCGGTGCGCCACCTCCTAGGGTGGACCTCGCTAGAGCTCTCCGGGAAGATTCGAGCAGGCTCGAGCTCCCTCAACGACCTGGTCGTGGGGGAGTTCATCCTTTTCAATTCATACATCACCTGCAGGCTGGTGCCACCATATTCCTGAGGGCATAATAAAGATGAAGCAGAAGGAGTTCCGTGCCCTTAAGCAGGTAAATTTGAATGGAATTCCCTGCAACTTCTTTGAGCTTGATCTATCCTTGAACTCTCTCATAAGCCTGACCTATTGAGCGATTTCTACCCTTGTTATCGGTGTTCGTTATTTCAGGGATCGATGACGGTGACGGAGTACCGTGACCGTTTCCTTCAGCTTGCCCGCTACGCCCCTGCTGACGTCGCTCGTGATAGCGATAAGCAGGAGTACCTCAAAGAGGGACTGGATGATCACATCCAGTATGCGCTGCTGAACCACCGCTTCGACAACTTCAACCAGCTGGTTGATGCTGCCCTCAACACCGAGCGTAAGCGCCGGGAGATTGAGGATAAGAAGAGGAAGATGGCTCCATCCTCTTCGGGCAGCAACACTCGTCCCCGCTATCAGCATCCACCACCGCCGCAGCAGCAGAGGCTGCCTCAGCAGTACCAGCAGCGGCAGCAGTTTCCGCCTCGTCCTCAGCAGCAGCAGCAGGCGGGACAGGGTCAGAGGCTTCCAGCGCCTCCGGCTCCACCAGCTCAGAGGCAGGGGGCGCCCACTCCTCCTCCTGGGCAGCAGGTCGCTACATTTCCTCGAGTGTGCTTCCACTGCGGCGAGCGGGGCACTACGCCAACGTCTGCCCCCGGAAGGCGCAGGCAGGACAGCAGGGCCGTGCAGCTCAGCCCAAGGCCCCAGCTCAGGGCAGGGTGAACCACGTGACGGCCGAGTCAGCGGCCGAGGCTCCTAACGTGGTTATTGGTACGTTCATGGTTAATGCCCATCCTGCTACAGTGCTTTTTGATACTGGTGCTACACATTCTTTCATCACCCAGTCTTTTGTTGAGCATCATGGTATTCCTACTAGCACATTAAAGAGGTGCATGTTAGTATCTTCACCGGGAGGGCAGTTGAGGTCTCATGTCTTCTGTCCCAGAGTCAGTGTGACCATAAGGGGGGTAGATTTCAGTGCAAATCTGATGGTGCTAGACACCAAGGGCATTGATGTGATTCTCGGGATGGAGACTCTTGCTAAGTGGGGAGTCCGGATAGATTGTGCTCAGAGGACTGTTCTTCTGTCAGCACCGGGTGGTCAGGAAGTCATTGTTTGTGCCACAGAGCCTTCCGGATTTCTTCATCGGATGGAGACTAGACCCACGGAGGGTATTCGCGTGGTGTCTGAATTCCCGGATGTCTTTCCGGACGATTTGCCAGGTATGCCGCCTGATCGCGACATTGAGTTTTCTATTGATCTCTTGCCTGGCACAGCCCCTATTGCTAAGCGGTCTTATCGTATGGCTCCTGTCGAGCATGAGGAGGTTAAGAAGACTGTCGATGAGTTGCTAGCTAAGGGTTATATCCATCGCAGTTTCTCTCCTTGGGCTTTTCCTGTATTGCTTGTAGAGAAGAAGGATGGCGCGAAGAGGATATGTGTCGATTATCGGGATCTGAATGCAGTCACCATCAAGAACAAACATCCACTGCCCCGTATTGAGGATCTCTTTGATCAGCTTCAGGGTGCTTGTGTATTCTCGAAGATTGATCTACGTTCTGGTTATCATCAGCTGAAGATTCGTCCTGAGGATATTCCTAAGACGGCATTCACCTGCAAGTATGGGCTATACGAGTATACGGTCATGTCCTTTCGCTTGACTAATGCTCCGGCTTTCTTCATGCATCTGATGAACAAGGTTTTCATGGATTATCTGGACAACTTTGTGGTCATATTCATTGATGATATCCTGATATATTCCAAGTCAGAAGCAGAGCATGAGAAGCATCTGAGGCTTCTGTTGCAGAGGCTCAGAGAGCACAAGCTGTATGCCAAGCTCAGCAAGTGCGAGTTCTGGATTGACGAGGTTCCATTCCTCGGTCATGTTATCTCCAAGGGAGGTATTGCTGTGGACCCCGGGAAGGTGAAGGATGTGCTTGACTGGGTTGTACCGCAGACGGTGAAGGAAGTCCGTTCTTTCTTGGGTTTAGCAGGTTATTATCGGAGGTTCATTGAGAATTTCTCCAAGATTGCGAAGCCTTTGACTTCCTTGCTAGAGAAGGGTGTGAATTTCTCTTCGACTGATGAGCGTCAGAGTGCCTTCGAGGAGCTGAAGAAGAGGTTGACTACGGCGCCAGTCCTTACTCTGCCAGACCAGAGCAAGAGGTTCACGGTGTATTGTGATGCTTCGAGGGATGGTCTTGGTTGCGTCCTGATGCAGGAAGGCAGAGTGATAGCTTATGCCTCGCGGCAGTTGCGCCGGCACGAGCTAAATTATCCCACTCATGATCTGGAGTTGGCCGCAGTTGTGCATGCTCTGAAGATATGGAGGCATTACTTGTTTGGGCAGAGGTGCGATATTTACACCGATCACAAGAGCCTCAAGTATATTTTCACTCAGAGTGAGCTGAACATGCGGCAGAGAAGATGGCTAGAGTTGGTCAAGGATTATGACCTGAAGATTCACTATCATCCGGGCAAGGCTAATGTTGTAGCAGATGCTCTGAGCAGGAAGAGCTATGCTAACATGGCCGTGGCTTTTCAGATGCCTCAGGAGTTATGTGAGGAGTTTGAGCAGTTGAGCCTGGGTTTCTTGCATCACACCTCGGGTACATCATTCGAGGCAGAACCCACTCTAGAGGCAGAGATCAGGCAGCATCAGAAGGAAGATAAGAAGCTGCAGGAGATTCGTGAGTTGCTCAAGATTGGCAAGGCTCCTCATTTCAGAGAGGATGATCAGGGTATCTTGTGGTACAAGGGTCGTATATGTGTGCCGGATGTGAATGACCTCAGGAAGTTGATTCTGAGTGAGGCTCATGATACAGCATATTCTATCCATCCTGGCAGCACAAAGATGTATTACAACCTGAAGGAACGATTCTGGTGGTATGGAATGAAGCATTCCGTTGCGGAGTACGTGGCTATCTGCGACACTTGTCAGCGTGTCAAGGCAGAGCATCAGAGGCCAGCAGGGTTATTGCAGCCGTTGAAGATTCCAGAGTGGAAATGGGAGGAGATCACCATGGACTTCATTGTTGGCTTGCCTCGTACTCAGAAAGGGTACAACTCCATATGGGTAGTAGTGGATCGGTTGACGAAGGTTGCTCACTTCATTCCGGTGAACACTACTTACTCCGGTGCTAGGCTCGCAGAGTTGTACATCTCCAGGATTGTCTGTCTGCATGGAGTTCCGAAGAAGATTATATCTGATCGGGGATCTCAGTTCACTTCACGGTTCTGGGAGCAGTTGCATGATTCGTTGGATATGAAGCTGCGCTTTAGTACTGCTTATCATCCTCAGACAGATGGGCAGACAGAAAGAACCAACCAAGTGTTGGAGGATATGCTTCGAGCTTGTGCTATTCAGTATGGTACCAGCTGGGATAAATGCCTGCCGTATGCAGAGTTTTCATATAACAACAGCTATCAGGCCAGTCTGAAGAAGTCTCCTTTCGAGGCCCTGTATGGTCGGAAGTGCAGAACTCCGCTGTATTGGGATCAGATTGGCGAGAGGCAGGTATTTGGTCTGGATGTTGTTGAGGAGGCCGAACAACTGGTACAGCAGGTGCGAGAGAATCTGAGGGTCGCTCAGACTCGTCAGAAGAGCTACGCGGATGTTCGTCGTCGGGAATTGACCTTCGCAGTGGGTGATCATGTGTATTTGAAGGTCTCGCCGATGAGAGGGATCCGCAGGTTTAATGTACGAGGGAAGCTAGCACCTCGGTACATTGGTCCATTCAAGGTGTTGGAACGGAAGGGTGAGGTGGCATATCGTTTGGAGTTGCCACTCAATCTCTCAGGGGTGCACGATGTGTTCCACGTGTCTCAGCTGAAGAAGTGCTTGAGGGTGCCAGAAGAGCAAGCACCGATAGAAGGGTTGGATGTGCAGGAGGATCTGACCTACACCGAGCATCCAGTGAAGATTCTGGAGACATCTGAGAGAGTTACCAGAAACAAGAGGATCAAGATGTGCCGTGTTCAGTGGAGTCACCACACGGAGGATGAGGCTACTTGGGAGCGAGAAGACGAGTTGAGGAAGACATATCTCGATCTCTTTGCTAGCTAGCCTATCCGAATCTCGGGACGAGATTCCTGTAAGGGGGGTAGGTTTGTAACACCCTAATGTAATTTTCCCAAATTTTAAGGAATTTATTTTGGCTCACATAAAATTTTCAAGGTTTTTCTAATTTATCCTGCATTTAAAAGAAATTTATAACACGGGAAATAAAATTTATTATAAGGTCAACATGTTTGTGCATTCATGCTGGTGCATAAGTTTTATTTGGTTGAGTGCATACAAGTTGAATTCAAATTCGAACTGAATTCCAATAGATTTGAGTGGAAACAGGAAAGTGAGTCAGTCATTCTCTCTTTTCTTAGTCACTCCCGTAGTCTCTCTTTTCTCAGTCATTCCTTCCTTTCTCTCAGTCATTCCTTCTGTTCTCAGTCATTCCTTATATTCTCAGTCATTCCTTATATTCTCAGTCATTCCTTCTTTTCTCAGTCATTCTCGTTCTTTCCTCAGTTATTCCTTCTTTCTCGGTCATTCCCCCAGCTCGACCCCACCTGTCGGCACCTTCTTCCTCCTTCTTCTCCGGCGCTCAACTTCCCCCCGAGATCTCCGGCAAGCTCCCTCGCCTCGGGCCCGCACGTCAGTGGGACCGCCGCCGCCCTACAAAGAGCAGCCCCCAACCCATCCGAACCCTAACCCTAGCCCCTGCGTCGCCCCGAGGACCCCCAGCGCCGCCGCCGGTGAGGCGCTCCGTCCTCGCAATTCCTCGCCGTCGGTGATCCCCGGACCTCCCTAATCCCTCTGGCACCCTCGCAGGACCTTCGCGTGTCGAACCGAGGAAACCCGACGCTCGGAGAGCGCCCACAGCCGCCTTCCCCACGAGCGCCGCCTGTCTTCGTCCGTGCTCCGCCGCCGTCGTCGCCAGCACCTTTGCACCGCCCCCCAGTCGATCTAAACCCCTCGGTGAGCTTCCCCTTCGCGCCCTGGTTCTTTTGTACTAGGAGTCGTGATCCTTAGCCAGCCGCAGAGCCTGGACCGCGCGCACGCCGTCGTGGTTTGTCGTGCCGAGCCGCTCTCGCCGTCGTTCCACCCTAACCGAGCTCGAATCCACCTCCACAAGTGCCCAGCTAGGTTCCCCGCATTGTGCTCTACCTCCTGGGTTTGATCTCGTCGTGAAAACGTCCCCGGGAACGCGTGATCGCGTGTCTCCGGCGAGCTCCCGAGCCGCGCCGCCGCGGGCTTGATCGCCGGCGTCTTCTGCCGCCGCCTGTGCTCCCCGACCCAACCTGAGCCGTCCGATCCGAAGTCAGCGGTCGGGATTAGATCCCGCGTACCTCTTCCATCCCAGCCCTCCGATCAGGATCCAGTGGACCGGACCCCCTCGGACAGATCGGACCGTCCGTAAACGGCAGTCAGATCGGACCGTCCGTAAACGGCAGTTAGATCGGACCGTCCGAACTGAATCGCGTGTAAACCGTTGGATCTAGATCCAGCGGCCACGATGCGCACATACCCCTTCGCGAAATAGATCTGATCTGGGCCGTAGAAGTTAGATCCAGTGGTCCAGATTAGCGCGTACCGCTTCAGCCGGGCCATTTTGTTAAAGAGCCCCTGAGTTTCCTTGGAATCAACCCGCAGTCCACCCGTAGTTCAAAAATAATTACGGTTAGGTCCTTTTCTTCTCGTTTAGACCCCTGAGCTTCCTGTATTTTTGAACCCGCAGTCCATATCCAGTGTTTTCACGCGCTAGCCCCGTGTCTATCCTTTAATTACGTTTAAGTCCTCAGTTTTTGTCCAGAAGCCCCTGGTTTTCCTGTTTTTCTCGCAAATAGGTCCCTGGATCTTGTTTTAGGCGTAGTTTTTGCGTTTTAGCTCCGTTTTAGGTGTTCTTTATATCCACGCGATCGCGGTAACGCGTAGAATCGTTCTAGCATAGTTTTGTGTGCTATTTCTATGTAATGTTGTACTGTTTCTTATATTTTTGTCCTTGTTTGCATGCATGTGTATGTGCTGGACTATGTTTTGGCGTTACGATCACGAGTAGACGCGGAGCCTTTGGACCAGTACCAGGAGCAGCCATCTTTCGAGCAGTTCGAGCAGCAGCCGGGAGAGTACGAGGAAGGCAAGTATAACATGAACCTCCTATCACTTTTAAATACAATTTCATACTGCATTTTAATACTGTATGCCTATAAGGATTTCCTAGCCACCTTTATATCCTTATATACATCCTTTGGGTTGCATTTTGGTTAGTTGTGCTAGGTTGCTGTGCTATAACAAATCTTGGTCCTTTTTAATTAATTGGATTAATGATCTTATGCAACTTAATTCTGGAGCCTACCCTCTGTGCTGTGTGCTTGAGTGGTTAGTGCGTCCTTAAAAGATGTTTTGTTAGAAACATGGTTTAGGGGGCCAGCATGGTGCTTAGTGCTTGGTTGGCCACTCTCCATAAGGACCGGTTCATAGAGCGACAACCTGGGACAACCGCGCAACCACAAGACTGGAATGGGACGGTCTTGACTTACTAATTAGGTCGTGTTGGTTCGGGAGTAACTTACCTGCGTGGGCAAGAGGGGTGGTAAGCTTCAATGGTCCCTGCTCCTCCGGCTTGGTCTGTGCTGTGTGTCTTGTACCCCCGGAGGTGGGCCCCATCGTCGCTGATCCAGAATCCTTAGCGGTTACACCTTACCAATGTGATCCTTTGTAACGGTCTCGTAGTGTGCTTGCTAGCCATCTCACCTAAGGAAGTGTGATGATTAACTAGCGTAGCTCACGACTTGTGGGTAAAGTTGTGCAACCTCTCGAGAGTGTAAAACTGATATATTAGCTGTGCTCACAGTCATGAGCGGCCCAGATCCTCCGTCTGATTAGTGGGGTTATCAACCTTTGACGAGGGAGATTCCCCGGGTGGTTTTGGTTGGGTGGTTCTCAGTAGTTCTTAATTAATACTGATTAATGTCTTATGCAATTTGGGTTATGGTAACTCATCCACTTGTAGTAATTAGCTTTAATAAAATTTGCCAAGATTAAAAGCTAATGCAGTTGAGTCAGCTAGCCTAGAGCCTCATGCTCGTGTTATACTTGTTGAGTACTAGTTTGTACTCACACTTGCCTCTCTACTCTTCTGTTCTATTTCGGATATCTTCGACTGCTGCTCAGTACCCGGCAACGTGGAGGACTACGTCAGCGGCTTCGACGACTTCTAGGCATTTGTCTCCTAGTCGACGTCCCTGTGGCGCCCAGCTCTTCATGTACTCATATTACGCTTCCGCATCCCTTGAACTGATTCTTGATTCAGTTGTAATAAAGATATTCATTTTATAATTTATACGCTTTTATTCGTGACATGTGTTGTGATATCTTGATAATCTGTTGTATATATGCGTGACTCGATCCTGGCGCATATATGATTGCTCGATTTATGTTCTTATAAATCGGGTGTGACAGATTGGTATCAGAGCCGTGTCAACTGTAGGACGAAGCCTTGATAGAACTGGTCGAGTTTAGGACTTCTTTTCGCTTGCTCTGCTTCCGCAAAACCCAAACCTGTCTATTTCTTGAGCCTTAAGTCCTTGATTTGCTATCTCTCTCCTGTCCTTTCTGAGAAATAGCTTGAGTCTTCCGTAGACGTTGGCCTGAGTCGCCTAACCCTGTAATTTATAAGTTTAGGTTGTCCCGGTGAAAATACGCTAGAACGAGTGTGTTGGTCGAGTAGTGTGGAAAACTTGACCAAGTTGTGAATGTTGAATGGTTGTTATTGTGCAAATGTATGATTTGGATCTTTGGTTGATTGCATAGTCTAGCAGTTAAACTCGTTCATGCAAATTGATCCTAACCCCACTTGAACTAAATAATAAAATTTGATTTAGATCGTTGGGGGTAAAACCTATATTCCTTTCTCTCTGTTATATCCTATCGAAGTTTCATCTCCTCAGCAGCACCATATCTTATTCTCATAAATTTCGTTTGTTGCAATCAGATGGTGAACACCAGGCGCACCGGTTCTGGTTCTGACCAGCAGGAGCAGAACAACCAGGGTACTGGTCAGCCGCTACCGATGCCTCCACCACTGACCCCGGAGCAGTTCTTCCAGCTCCAGATGCAGATGATGGCGACCCTGAACAACACCGTCCAGGCTCTACAGCACATCCACGCCCAGCCACCGCCTCCACCGCCGCCTCAGCCCCGATCGGCGTGCGGACTTTCTGAGAGGTCATCCTCCGACCTTCTCTCACGCCACGGACCCACTCCAAGCGGACGACTGGCTTCGTTCGGTGGAGCGTCAGTTGGTTGTTGCGCAGTGCGACGACCGAGAGCGGGTTCTGTACGCAGCAGGGCAGCTGTGAGGTTCCGCTCTTGACTGGTGGGAGTCCTACCCAGCTCGGGACCATGATGCTCTCACGTGGGACCAGTTCCGTGAGCGTTTCAGGAACCACCATATTCCTGAGGGCATAATGAAGATGAAGCAGAAGGAGTTCCGTGCCCTTAAGCAGGTAAATTTGAATGGAATTCCCTGCAACTTCTTTGAGCTTGATCTATCCTTGAACTCTCTCGTAAGCCTGACCTATTGAGCGATTTCTACCCTTGTTATCGGTGTTCGTTATTTCAGGGATCGATGACGGTGACGGAGTACCGTGACCGTTTCCTTCAGCTTGCCCGCTACGCCCCTGCTGACGTCGCTCGTGATAGCGATAAGCAGGAGTACTTCAAAGAGGGACTGGATGATCACATCCAGTATGCGCTGCTGAACCACCGCTTCGACAACTTCAACCAGCTGGTTGATGCTGCCCTCAACACCGAGCGTAAGCGCTGGGAGATTGAGGATAAGAAGAGGAAGATGGCAACATCCTCTTCGGGCAGCAACACTCGTCCCCGCTATCAGCATCCACCACCGCCGCATCAGCAGAGGCTGCCTCAGCAGTACCAGCAGCGGCAGCAGTTTCCGCCTCGTCCTCAGCAGCAGCAGCAGGCGGGACAGGGTCAGAGGCTTCCAGCGCCTCCGGCTCCACCAGCTCAGAGGCAGGGGGCGCCCACTCCTCCTCCTGGGCAGCAGGCCGCTGCATTTCCTCGAGTGTGCTTCCACTGCGGCGAGCCGGGGCACTACGCCAACGTCTGCCCCCGGAAGGCGCAGGCAGGACCGCAGGGCCGTGCAGCTCAGCCCAAGGCCCCAGCTCAGGGCAGGGTGAACCACGTGACGGCCGAGTCAGCGGCCGAGGCTCCTAACGTGGTTATTGGTACGTTCATGGTTAATGCCCATCCTGCTACAGTGCTTTTTGATACTGGTGCTACACATTCTTTCATCACCCAGTCTTTTGTTGAGCATCATGGTATTCCTACTAGCACATTAAAGAGGTGCATGTTAGTATCTTCACCGGGAGGGCAGTTGAGGTCTCATGTCTTCTGTCCCAGAGTCAGTGTGACCATAAGGGGGGTAGATTTCAGTGCAAATCTGATGGTGCTAGACACCAAGGGCATTGATGTGATTCTCGGGATGGAGACTCTTGCTAAGTGGGGAGTCCGGATAGATTGTGCTCAGAGGACTGTTCTTCTGTCAGCACCGGGTGGTCAGGAAGTCATTGTTGGTGCCACAGAGCCTTCCAGATTTCTTCATCGGATGGAGGCTAGACCCACGGAGGGTATTCGCGTGGTGTCTGAATTCCCGGATGTCTTTCCGGACAATTTGCCAGGTATGCCACCTGATCGCGACATTGAGTTTTCTATTGATCTCTTGCCTGGCACAGCCCCTATTCCTAAGCGGCCTTATCGTATGGCTCCTGTCGAGCATGAGGAGGTTAAGAAGACTGTCGATGAGTTGCTAGCTAAGGGTTATATCCGTCGCAGTTTCTCTCCTTGGGCTTTTCCTGTATTGCTTGTAGAGAAGAAGGATGGCACGAAGAGGATGTGTGTCGATTATCGGGATCTGAATGTAGTCACCATCAAGAACAAACATCCACTGCCCCGTATTGAGGATCTCTTTGATCAGCTTCAGGGTGCTTGTGTATTCTCGAAGATTGATCTGCGTTCTGGTTATCATCAGCTGAAGATTCGTCCTGAGGATATTCCGAAGACGGCATTCACCTGCAAGTATGGGCTATACGAGTATACGGTCATGTCCTTTGGCTTGACTAATGCTCCGGCTTTCTTCATGCATCTGATGAACAAGGTTTTCATGGATTATCTGGACACCTTTGTGGTGATATTCATTGATGATATCCTGATATATTCCAAGTCAGAAGCAGAGCATGAGAAGCATCTGAGTCTTGTGTTGCAGAGGCTCAGAGAGCACAAGCTGTATGCCAAGCTCAGCAAGTGCGAGTTCTGGATTGACGAGGTTCCATTCCTCGGTCATGTTATCTCCAAGGGAGGTATTGCTGTGGACCCCGGGAAGGTGAAGGATGTGCTTGACTGGGTTGTACCGCAGACGGTGAAGGAAGTCCGTTCTTTCTTGGGTTTAGAAGGTTATTATCGGAGGTTCATTGAGAATTTCTCCAAGATTGTGAAGCCTTTGACTTCCTTGCTAGAGAAGGGTGTGAATTTCTCTTGGACTGATGAGCGTCAGAGTGCCTTCGAGGAGCTGAAGAAGAGGTTGACTACGGCGCCAGTCCTTACTCTGCCAGACCAGAGCAAGAGGTTCACAGTGTATTGTGATGCTTCGAGGGATGGTCTTGGTTGCGTCCTGATGCAGGAAGGCAGAGTGATAGCTTATGCCTCGCGGCAGTTGCGCCGGCACGAGCTAAATTATCCCACTCATGATCTGGAGTTGGCCGCAGTTGTGCATGCTCTGAAGATATGGAGGCATTACTTGTTTGGGCAGAGGTGTGATATTTACACCGATCACAAGAGCCTCAAGTATATTTTCACTCAGAGTGAGCTGAACATGCGGCAGAGAAGATGGCTAGAGTTGGTCAAGGATTATGACCTGGAGATTCACTATCATCCGGGCAAGGCTAATGTTGTAGCAGATGCTCTGAGCAGGAAGAGCTATGCTAACATGGCCGTGGCTTTTCAGATGCCTCAGGAGTTATGTGAGGAGTTTGAGCAGTTGAGCCTGGGTTTCTTGCATCACACCTCGGGTACATCATTCGAGGCAGAACCCACTCTAGAGGCAGAGATCAGGCAGCATCAGAAGGAAGATAAGAAGCTGCAGGAGATTCGTGAGTTGCTCAAGATTGGCAAGGCTCCTCATTTCAGAGAGGATGATCAGGGTATCTTGTGGTACAAGGGTCGTATATGTGTGCCGGATGTGAATGACCTCAGGAAGTTGATTCTGAGTGAGGCTCATGATACAGCATATTCTATCCATCCTGGCAGCACAAAGATGTATTACGACCTGAAGGAACGATTCTGGTGGTATGGAATGAAGCGTTCCGTTGCGGAGTACGTGGCTATCTGCGACACTTGTCAGCGTGTCAAGGCAGAGCATCAGAGGCCAGCAGGGTTATTGCAGCCGTTGAAGATTCCAGAGTGGAAATGGGAGGAGATCACCATGGACTTCATTGTTGGCTTGCCTCGTACTCAGAAAGGGTACAACTCCATATGGGTAGTAGTGGATCGGTTGACGAAGGTTGCTCACTTCATTCCGGTGAACACTACTTACTCCGGTGCTAGGCTCGCAGAGTTGTACATCTCCAGGATTGTCTGTCTGCATGGAGTTCCGAAGAAGATTATATCTGATCGGGGATCTCAGTTCACTTCACGGTTCTGGGAGCAGTTGCATGATTCGTTGGATATGAAGCTGCGCTTTAGTACTGCTTATCATCCTCAGACAGATGGGCAGACAGAAAGAACCAACCAAGTGTTGGAGGATATGCTTCGAGCTTGTGCTATTCAGTATGGTACCAGCTGGGATAAATGCCTGCCGTATGCAGAGTTTTCATATAACAACAGCTATCAGGCCAGTCTGAAGAAGTCTCCTTTCGAGGCCCTGTATGGTCGGAAGTGCAGAACTCTGCTGTATTGGGATCAGATTGGCGAGAGGCAGGTATTTGGTCTGGATGTTGTTGAGGAGGCCGAACAACTGGTACAGCAGGTGCGAGAGAATCTGAGGGTCGCTCAGACTCGTCAGAAGAGCTACGCGGATGTTCGTCGTCGGGAATTGACCTTCGCAGTGGGTGATCATGTGTATTTGAAGGTCTCGCTGATGAGAGGGATCCGCAGGTTTAATGTACGAGGGAAGCTAGCACCTCGGTACATTGGTCCATTCAAGGTGTTGGAACGGAAGGGTGAGGTGGCATATCGTTTGGAGTTGCCACTCAATCTCTCAGGGGTGCACGATGTGTTCCACGTGTCTCAGCTGAAGAAGTGCTTGAGGGTGCCAGAAGAGCAAGCACCGATAGAAGGGTTGGATGTGCAGGAGGATCTGACCTACACCGAGCATCCAGTGAAGATTCTGGAGACATCTGAGAGAGTTACCAGAAACAAGAGGATCAAGATGTGCCGTGTTCAGTGGAGTCACCACACGGAGGATGAGGCTACTTGGGAGCGAGAAGACGAGCTGAGGAAGACATATCCCGATCTCTTTGCTAGCTAGCCTATCCGAATCTCGGGACGAGATTCCTGTAAGGGGGGTAGGTTTGTAACACGCTAATGTAATTTTCCCAAATTTTAAGGAATTTATTTTGGCTCACATAAAATTTTCAAGGTTTTTCTAATTTATCCTGCATTTAAAAGAAATTTATAACACGGGAAATAAAATTTATTATAAGGTCAACATGTTTGTGCATTCATGCTGGTGCATAAGTTTTATTTGGTTGAGTGCATACAAGTTGAATTCAAATTCGAACTGAATTCCAATAGATTTGAGTGGAAACAGGAAAGTGAGTCAGTCATTCTCTCTTTTCTCAGTCACTCCCGTAGTCTCTCTTTTCTCAGTCATTCCTTCCTTTCTCTCAGTCATTCCTTCTGTTCTCAGTCATTCCTTATATTCTCAGTCATTCCTTATATTCTCAGTCATTCCTTCTTTTCTCAGTCATTCTCGTTCTTTCCTCAGTTATTCCTTCTTTCTCGGTCATTCCCCCAGCTCGACCCCACCTGTCGGCCCCTTCTTCCTCCTTCTTCTCCGGCGCTCAACTTCCCCCCGAGATCTCCGGCGAGCTCCCTCGCCTCGGGCCCGCACGTCAGTGGGACCGCCGCCGCCCTACAAAGAGCAGCCCCCAACCCATCCGAACCCTAACCCTAGCCCCTGCGTCGCCCCGAGGACCCCCAGCGCCGCCGCCGGTGAGGCGCTCCGTCCTCGCAATTCCTCGCCGTCGGTGATCCCCGGACCTCCCTAATCCCTCTGGCACCCTCGCAGGACCTTCGCGTGTCGAACCGAGGAAACCCGACGCTCGGAGAGCGCCCACAGCCGCCTTCCCCACGAGCGCCGCCTGTCTTCGTCCGTGCTCCGCCGCCGTCGTCGCCAGCACCTTTGCACCGCCCCCCAGTCGATCTAAACCCCTCGGTGAGCTTCCCCTTCGCGCCCTGGTTCTTTTGTACTAGGAGTCGTGATCCTTAGCCAGCCGCAGAGCCTGGACCGCGCGCACGCCGTCGTGGTTTGTCGTGCCGAGCCGCTCTCGCCGTCGTTCCACCCTAACCGAGCTCGAATCCACCTCCACAAGTGCCCAGCTAGGTTCCCCGCATTGTGCTCTACCTCCTGGGTTTGATCTCGTCGTGAAAACGTCCCCGGGAACGCGTGATCGCGTGTCTCCGGCGAGCTCCCGAGCCGCGCCGCCGCGGGCTTGATCGCCGGCGTCTTCTGCCGCCGCCTGTGCTCCCCGACCCAACCTGAGCCGTCCGATCCGAAGTCAGCGGTCGGGATTAGATCCCGCGTACCTCTTCCATCCCAGCCCTCCGATCAGGATCCAGTGGACCGGACCCCCTCGGACAGATCGGACCGTCCGTAAACGGCAGTCAGATCGGACCGTCCGTAAACGGCAGTTAGATCGGACCGTCCGAACTGAATCGCGTGTAAACCGTTGGATCTAGATCCAGCGGCCACGATGCGCACATACCCCTTCGCGAAATAGATCTGATCTGGGCCGTAGAAGTTAGATCCAGTGGTCCAGATTAGCGCGTACCGCTTCAGCCGGGCCATTTTGTTAAAGAGCCCCTGAGTTTCCTTGGAATCAACCCGCAGTCCACCCGTAGTTCAAAAATAATTACGGTTAGGTCCTTTTCTTCTCGTTTAGACCCCTGAGCTTCCTGTATTTTTGAACCCGCAGTCCATATCCAGTGTTTTCACGCGCTAGCCCCGTGTCTATCCTTTAATTACGTTTAAGTCCTCAGTTTTTGTCCAGAAGCCCCTGGTTTTCCTGTTTTTCTCGCAAATAGGTCCCTGGATCTTGTTTTAGGCGTAGTTTTCGCGTTTTAGCTCCGTTTTAGGTGTTCTTTATATCCACGCGATCGCGGTAACGCGTAGAATCGTTCTAGCATAGTTTTGTGTGCTATTTCTATGTAATGTTGTACTGTTTCTTATATTTTTGTCCTTGTTTGCATGTATGTGTATGTGCTGGACTATGTTTTGGCGTTACGATCATGAGTAGACGCGGAGCCTTTGGACCAGTACCAGGAGCAGCCATCTTTCGAGCAGTTCGAGCAGCAGCCGGGAGAGTACGAGGAAGGCAAGTATAACATGAACCTCCTATCACTTTTAAATACAATTTCATACTGCATTTTAATACTGTATGCCTATAAGGATTTCCTAGCCACCTTTATATCCTTATATACATCCTTTGGGTTGCATTTTGGTTAGTTGTGCTAGGTTGCTGCGCTATAACAAATCTTGGTCCTTTTTAATTAATTGGATTAATGATCTTATGCAACTTAATTCTGGAGCCTACCCTCTGTGCTGTGTGCTTGAGTGGTTAGTGCGTCCTTAAAAGATGTTTTGTTAGAAACATGGTTTAGGGGGCCAGCACGGTGCTTAGTGCTTGGTTGGCCACTCTCCATAAGGACCGGTTCATAGAGCGACAACCTGGGACAACCGCGCAACCACAAGACTGGAATGGGACGGTCTTGACTTACTAATTAGGTCGTGTTGGTTCGGGAGTAACTTACCTGCGTGGGCAAGAGGGGTGGTAAGCTTCAATGGTCCCTGCTCCTCCGGCTTGGTCTGTGCTGTGTGTCTTGTACCCCCGGAGGTGGGCCCCATCGTCGCTGATCCAGAATCCTTAGCGGTTACACCTTACCAATGTGATCCTTTGTAACGGTCTCGTAGTGTGCTTGCTAGCCATCTCACCTAAGGAAGTGTGATGAATAACTAGCGTAGCTCACGACTTGTGGGTAAAGTTGTGCAACCTCTCGAGAGTGTAAAACTGATATATCAGCTGTGCTCACAGTCATGAGCGGCCCAGATCCTCCGTCTGATTAGTGGGGTTATCAACCTTTGACGAGGGAGATTCCCCGGGTGGTTTTGGTTGGGTGGTTCTCAGTAGTTCTTAATTAATACTGATTAATGTCTTATGCAATTTGGGTTATGGTAACTCATCCACTTGTAGTAATTAGCTTTAATAAAATTTGCCAAGATTAAAAGCTAATGCAGTTGAGTCAGCTAGCCTAGAGCCTCATGCTCATGTTATACTTGTTGAGTACTAGTTTGTACTCACACTTGCCTCTCTACTCTTCTGTTCTATTTCGGATATCTTCGACTGCTGCTCAGTACCCGGCAACGTGGAGGACTACGTCAGCGGCTTCGATGACTTCTAGGCGTTTGTCTCACAGTCGACGTCCCTGTGGCGCCCAGCTCTTCATGTACTCATATTACGCTTCCGCATCCCTTGAACTGATTCTTGATTCAGTTGTAATAAAGATATTCATTTTATAATTTATACGCTTTTATTCGTGACATGTGTTGTGATATCTTGATAATCTGTTGTATATATGCGTGACTCGATCCTGGCGCATATATGATTGCTCGATTTATGTTCTTATAAATCGGGTGTGACATCCAGCACCTCACCCCCCACTCCATCCTCCTCGTGGCCATCTTCGCCCACTTCATGGAGATGTTTGTGGGGGTTCATCCCTGCGTCGCCATCTTCAGGCATTTCTATGCCCTGGTCGGGTCAGGGAGGAGCAAGCGTGAGATCGGCGCCTACTACTTCCAGCTCTGACACGGGATGTCCGACTCCTACATTAGTGCCTTCTCCAGTGCCAAGTGGGAGGACTGGTGTGACGACTGGGTCATCGCCACAACAGATGCCAACGACCGCCTGGAGCTGCCGACGGAAGGGCCCCTCAGCGACCACAGCTGCTGGAAGGCCAGGCCGTCCCTACCAGTGGAGCTCGACCTAGTGCTGGACCGGGTCAAAACTCTGGCAAGGGGCGGCCTGACGTCCATGATGGTGCTGGGCGATTTCCTGAGGCGTCGCATCACACCCCTGCAGCAGCGATCCTGGATGGCTGCATGCTCACCAGACCGAACGACTGCTGTAGGATCATGCGCGAGCCCGGCACAGATCTGACCAGCGCAGAGCTGGAGGCCTCGATCCGGGTGATGACTGGTGAAGTGTACACCCCGGAGTCGCTGGTCCTCCCGAGGGGGATCAAGGCCCTGTGCGAAGACCAGGCAATGCGGTCGGCGGTCCTGGCATCGATGCCGACCCTCGACGAGGGTGGCCTGGTGGTCCGGCAGGTGGGAGGTGACCCCAATCATGGGATCCAGATCCCCAGCACCTCACCCGACCGCCAGCAACGTGCCAACTAGGGTCCCGGCGGGTCCTGCCATGGAGGTCCGGCCCCCGCCGGGAAGGGGAAAGGGAAGGAACTGGAGCCGGAGCGCCGCCACAAGCACAACGTGGGCTCCATCCCGACCCGGAAGGACGACAAGGCGCAGGGAGCGGCCACCACCCGGAGCAGCCGGGAGCAGGAGGAGGCCAAGTCACGGAGGCTCCACCGCGGCGACGGATCCTTCGTGGGGGAGCCGGCCCCCAAGCACCAGAAGACGGCGGAGCCGGGGGGGCAGAGTAGCACCCAGGCTCCACCACCATCGTCACAATGCCTGCAGCCATAGGGGAGCTCGGAGGAGGCGCGGCGGTCTTCACCGCAGCATCAAACTCCACCGCTGCGGCCAACACCGTAGCACCAGGCAACGCCGCCACCACCCCCATCGCAGCCAGGGCCGCAGTCCCCGCCTTCGCCGCCAGGGGCGCCCTCAGCGGGAGGACCCCACCAGATGTCCAGGGCATCTCCCTCAGGAAGGAAGGATCCCCCAGTCACCCAGTGGGAATGGGTGGTGCGTGATTTCGAGTAAGCAGCTAATTCCTCATGCTTTTCTTTGTTCTATTTAATTTCTGGATCCTAACCTCGTTGGTGTGTGCCAGGATCCCTTTCCCTGCCAGGACTGCTGTGCCTACTGGCGAAACCCTGGCTGGGGGGTCCAGCCCCCAGCCAGCTCCATCCACTGCAGCCGGAGGTCCGGCGACAACACCAGCAACTCCACCATCCCCGCCTGCATCGGTTGGGGCCCGACCCGAAGGTCCGAAGCCCGAAGCCACACCCCGGGAGGTCGAGGCTACATCCCAGGGGTCCAGGAATGTACCTCTAGGCGAGGCAGCCCCTCCCGTCGCAGCAGGCGGAGAGCCAGTTGCCACAGCCGCACCTGGTGCCACGGCGGAGCCCTCCTCGACAGGGCCGGCTGCAGAAGAGGCTACGGCACTGGTGGAGGCAGCCGCTGCAGAGGTCACAGAGGCCCCCAGCTCTGACCCGCAGCCCGCACAGGAGGACGGACCGGAGGTGGTGTATGGGAGGCGCCTCCTCCCAAAGCCAGTGAAGGTTCCATTCTCCCGCCTCATGGCTAAGGGCCGACGGGTGATGGAGGAGACGGAGGAGGGCCTCTGACAGGAGTGGGAGGAGCTGGAGGCAGAGCGCCTCAGACTCTCCGACTGGGAACACCGCTTAGGGGAGCGCATCGAAACGGTCACCTCCCACCACGCCGAGGAGCGAGCCCAGCTCGAGCAGGAGCATGATGACCTGCAGGAGCAGATGCGCAGGACCCTCGACCGAGAGGCAGCAGTTGCCCAGCGGGAGAGGGCGGTCGTCCAGCGAGAGAAGGTGGCGATCGAGCGGGAGCTCGTGATGGAGGAGTGGGTGAAGGCCACTAGAGACGTAATCAACCACGCCAAGGCTGCGGTGAAGTTGATTGAAGAGCAGCGAGCCAACCTCTAGGAACAGGAGCTGGCCGTGGTGTAGGAGAAAGCCAGCCTCGCCGCCTACCAAGTAGACCTAGCGACCCAGGCCCAGGGCCTCAAGGAGCGGGAGTCAGCCCTCCAGGAGAGGGAGATGGCATTCCAAGAGAGGGAGGCCAAGATGGAGGAACTCCTGGCGGAGCGGAGCGCCGGGATCGACCGGGTTGTGAGGTGGGTCGGTGAAGCGAACCCCACCCTGGATTCCCTCGAGCTAAATCCCATCCAGGTTGCAGAGGCCCCTCCTTCACTTGGTGCCATTCTCCCGGCGTTGGACTCCGCTGTAGAGCGATTGCGGCGCATGGAGTCCACCGTCCTCGATCGCTTGGAGACCGAAGGGCGAGTGGTTGCCCGGGCGATGGCGGAGTACATCCTTACCTGCTACCGGAGCCACGACCCCGCCATTCTGCTGACTCCAGTCCTGGTTCGCCCCGTTCGGGAAACAGTGGCCGCTGCGTGGGAAGGACTGCAAGAGGTGGTGGATATCGTGGTGTCCCGCATCGAACGCCGCCCCAGCCCTGGACTTGCAAGAGGAAGGGACCCCTCCGGACCACCAGAAGAATAGAAGTAGTTCCCCTTTTTTTTAAGTAATGTAATGTTTTGTACATGATAAGTAATGTATCTGTTTTGCAAAAAACAAGACTTAGCCATTTTATGTATCTGTTTTGCAAGAAAACTTAGCCATTTTAGTGATTGCCTATTCTGTCGTGTGCTTCCGGGCCTGCCGAGGTCCTTTGGCCCCCTGGGAGGTAGTCACGATGAATTGGGACTGGCTACCATTAAACCGAGGTGTAACCCTGCACATGACTTAGAATCGTTGCTTAGCAATCATACCCACGGGGTCCCGGACCTTGCCAGCGAGGGGTCTCGAAGATGCTTAGTGAATCAGGGCACCAGGGCCTATGCTTAAGGATTGGAGGCTTCCAGAGGTGTGCCTCGAGGTACTTCGGCGCTTATCCTAGGGATGTAGAGCGTGTAGTCTTAGGGTACGGAACCAGGCTAAGCGGCTACACAACTCTGGACCCCGCAAAGCACGAGTGCATTTCCCTGAAGCCAGTCCCCAGAAGGCCACACCCTTTCTTCCTGTGAACAGAGGTCCTGGACTGAGATACAATGTAGCAACTCAAAGCAGGCCTCGTGTACGGCATGGAATAAGGGACCACGTGGGGGTTAGGGAAGCAAGAAATAAGGGAAAACTGAATTGCGTAAACCTTAATGACATACTGAGAATAAATTTTTCCTTGATAAATTGGTACAGACAGAGTGTGCGATGGACGCCAGGGGCCGGGTTCACGAGGACGGACCTCCACCGCCCTGGTCCGCACAGGGATGCTACCATTTACAAAGGAAAGAATTTTTCTCTCAGCTAGACCCCTAAGGGTAGAACTTACGGAGGTGCTCAATATTCCACGGGTTGGGTAGCTGCATGCCTTCCTCCGTAGCCAAGCGAATAGATCTGGGTCGGCACACTTTCGTCACCTTGAAGGGACCCTCCTAGCTGGGGGAGAGCTTGTGTAGCCCTTCTCGGTTCAAGATTCGCCTTAGGACTAGGTCCCTAACCCGGAGCTCCCTACTATGCACGAACTGTTGATGGTAGCGTCGGAGCGCTTGGTTGTACTGTGCATTTCAAACTGCTGCTCGCCATCTCCGCTTGTCGACAAGGTCTACAACTTGGCGTCGTTGCCGCTCCTGCAAGTCCTAATCGAAAGCTTGGACTCGTAGCGAGCCTATGGTGATCTCTAGGGGAAGGCATGCTTCGGCCCTGTAGACCAGAAAGAAAGGGGTCTCCCCGGTCGCTCGACTGGGTGTGGTCCGGTTCCCCCACAGCACACTTGGAAGGTGGTCAACCCATTTTGCGCCATGTTTCTCAAGATCGTTGTAGGTTCGAATCTTGAGCCTCTGAGGATCTCAACATTAGCCCGCTCGACTTGGACATTGCTCCTGGGATGCGCCACGGAAGCAAAGCAGAGCTGGATGCCAAGGTCCTCGCAGTACTCTTGAAAGTACTAGCTCTTGAACTGGGTCCCATTATCGGTGATAATCTGGCTCGGGACCCCGAACCGACACACAATTGACTTGAGAAACGCAGTTGCTGACGCCTTGGTAATGTTGACCATGGGGGTTGCTTCTAGCCACTTGGTGAACTTGTCGATAGCAACGTAGAGGTACCGGTACCCGCCAATGGCCCTAGGAAAAGGTCCAAGATATCCAACCCCCATACAGCGAAAGGCCAAGAGGGTGGAATCATCTGCAAAGCCTGAGCTGGAGTGTGTATCTGCTTTGCATGGAACTGGCATGCCTTGCAGGACCTTACCAGCTCAACTGCATCCTGGAGCGTTGTCGGCTAGTAAAAGCCAAGCCGGAAGGCCTTACCGACCAGCGTGCGGGATGATGAGTGGCTTCCGCACTCGCCTCCATGGATCTCTACGAGCAAGTCGCAGCCCTCTTCTCGGGTGATGCACTGCATGAGGATGCCATTGGCGCCACGGCGGTAGAGATCCCCTTCTACCACTACATATCGCTTGGTCTTCAGGAAGGAAATTGTCTTTCAGGTAGTCCCAGATCTCGGAGATCCATGCATCTGGACCTTCCTGAGAAATTGGGTGCGGCTCCCCGAGGTCTTCGGGACCCTCGAGGGTGCACACCACCCTTGGCGGGCTCCACGGATGGAGCGCCGTCGGGGCCGCTAGCTTCGAGGTGCTAGTCCGACCCCCTTCGCCCAGTCCAACAGGCTGGGTGGAAGGCTTCAGTAGCCATCTTTGGAAGACGCCCTCTGGCACGGGTGCCTGAGTTGATGCCTTCGTGAAGAGTGCATCCGCCACTGGGCTGCCCTCGCGTGGAATGTGTTGCAATTCCAGCACATCGAAGTCCTTCTCCAACTTCCTCATATGGATGAGGTATGCTGCGAGCTGGGGATTGTTGCAACAACACTCCCCCCGGACCTGCTTGATGACGAGTTGGGAGTCTCCTTTGACTAGGAGCTCCCAGACCCCCAAGGACAGGGCCACCGTAAGTCCGAAGATTAAGGCCTCATACTCCGCCATGTTGTTGGTGGCCTCAAAGTCGAGGAGCACCATATACCTCACTTGCTCGCCGTTTGGGTCAATGAGTACCACGCCAGCCCCAGCCTTCTTATTGCGTGCAGAGCCGTTGAAAAAGAGTGTCCAGTGGGGTCCGATGAACACCGGAGCCCTGGTTTCTGCAGGCTAGGGGCCCGACCCATGGTCTGGACCCCCTGGGACGCTTGGTGTTGGAGTCCACTCCGCAACAAAGTCAGCGAGGACCTGGCTCTTGATGGCATGACTGGGCTGGAAGTCGAGTTGAAAGCCAGCAAGCTCTGCTGCCCAATTGGCGATATTGCCCGTGGCGTTGGAATTGTGGAGGATGGCCCTCAAAGGGTAGGAGGTCACCACCACAATCTTGTGGGCCTAGAAATAATGACGGAGCTTCCGGGACGCAACGAGTGTAGCATAAAGGAGCTTATGTGTCTCTGGATACCTGGCCTTTGCTTCATGAAGGACCTCGCTGACATAGTAGACCGGCTTCCGGATAGTCTTGACTTTGCCAACGAGATTGGGTCCTTCTGCTTGAGCTGGGGACACGTCGGACCCCAGGTCACCTGATTCTCCCCCGGGTCGGGACCCGGCCGGTGAAAGTGCATCTAGGCCTAGTGACCTATTTTGGTGATTTATAACAACATAAATGTGTATCTAATGTTTCAATTGAGAATAATGAGCAGGGGTCAAAGAAACCAAAAAGGAGAAAAGAAGAAGAACCAATTCCGACGATTCGTTAAAATTGGAGAACGGTACTGGTTCAAGAAATGTAGTTCAAGCGAAGATAATTCTTTGTTTTATATTTTCTTGAGTCTACGTATACCGTACTAGCAAGGGGGATGTGGAAAGTGTGTGGTAGAACACAAATAAACCAAATCCGGAACCCATGCCTTGAACAGAAAAATGCAAACCCGAGTGGTCCTGGCGGACAGTCCGCCAGGCCTAGCGGACAGTCCGCCAGGACACTAAAAACAGCCTAACGGCTAGTTTTTAGTGAGGCTCTATATATACCCCTTCGACCCCAACAGGAAAACTCTCCTGCCCAACTGCATAAGCTGAGCCTCAAGCACATTCTAAGCACTCCAAAGCTCCCCAAAGTGAAACCCTAGCTTCTCCACTCCAAATCCTTGGTCTAGCTCCTCAAGAAATTCACCTCTCTTGGGCATGTCTTGGCTCTCTCCATCGCTTTCCACATCTATTACTCTTGGAGCTTGGCTCCTAGATGGTTAGAGGTGCTCAAGAACAACCAACTCGTGGTGTGGTTGGATTGAGAAGTTTGTATTACCCTTGTTGCTAGTGAAAAGCTCAAGTTTGACCTTTGTGGTTGCTTGAGAGAGGAAAGGGTTGAGAGGAACCTGGTCCTTTGTGGACTCCTCAACGGGGACGTAGAATCCTTGAGTGGATTCGAACCTCGGGTGAAAAATCTTGTGTCTCTTGTGTTTGATTACTTCACTTCATCACTTGCGCATTTGTTATACTTGCTTTTTGTACCTTCGAGTAGTATTCTTGCCCAATCTACTTGTATACCTATCTTGTGTTAGATTGCTTCTGCATTTAGTGTTCGTAACTTGTATTAGAGCATTTCTATTCAAATAGATTTTGTATACAAGTTTTGGTTTTTGAACGGTTACATTTCATACCCGAGACTGCCTAGCGGACATTGGAAGTGCCCAGCGGACAGTCCCAGCGGACGGTCCGCCAGGCAGCCTCGGACTGAGTTCTTGTGTGCAAGTTTTAAGCAACGATCGCCTATTCACCCCCCCTCTAGGCGTACTTTCAAGTGGTATCAGAGTGAGGTTCCTCAAATTTAAGTCTAACAACTCGAGGAGATCATGGCTGGCGAAGATTCACACAAGAGTCTTGAGAAGAACAAGGGCAAAGAAGGTGAGATGCACAAAGAAGATGACAACGCCAAGTTTGATGTATCCGATTGCTCCAAGAAGAGTGGAGATCTCAAGAAAAAGAGTAAGAGCAAGAGCAAGAGTAAGAGAATAGTAATTGAGTCATCCTCATCCTCAACATCAAGTAGTGATGAAGGGTCCATCTATATCAAGAGAAGAAAGAAGAAGAAATCGGTTACTTCTAACTACTCTCGTACTCTTTTTAACTATGATAACATGAGTTCCAACAACAATTTTCTTTCCGTTTATCTTGGTAAACCACCACACTTTGATGGAACTAACTACTCTCAATGGAGGACTAACATGAGATGGCACTTGTTTTCTCTTCACCCTAGTCTTTGGGAGATTGTGTGTGTAGGTATTGAGCAACCGGAGAGTGAGGATGAAAGCTTTGGACCAACTATGCAACAATTGTTCCACCGCAATGCTCAAGCCGCAACGATCCTCCTTTCATCCTTGAGTAGAGAGGAATTTGACAAAGTGGATGGATTGCAAAGTGCAAAGGAGATATGGGATACTCTCAAAGTGGCACATGAAGGCACCAAGACCATTCGGAAAGCAAGAATTGAGATGATTGAAGGAGAACTTGGGAGGTTTGCCATGTTGGATGATGAAACCCCTCAAGAGATGTACACAAGGCTCAAGAAGATGATCAATCAAGTGAGGAGTCTTGGAAGTAAGAAGTGGACCGACCATGAAGTGGTCAAGAGGATGATTAGGGCTTTTTCGGTAAGGAACATAACCTTATGTACCTTGATAAGGGAGAGTCCCAACTACAAGAAGATGACACTGGAAGAAGTACTTGGCAAGATCATCAACCATGAGATGATGGAAAGTGAAGCCAAGTATGTGAAGAGCTTGTCCAAGGGAACCTCAACCTCAAGAGGGCAAGACATTGCCCTCAAGGCAAACAAGAAGGAGAAGAGCAAGAAAGTAGTGCAAGAATCCTCATCAAGTGACAATGGTAGCGATAGTTCAAGTCTTGATGATGATGACATGGCTCTTCTCATGAAGAACTTTAGCAAATTGATGATAAACCGCAACTACAAGGGCAACAAGAGGCATGAGAGTTTCAAAAGGAGGACAAAAAGAAATTGCTATAATTGTGGCAAGAGTGGGCACTTCATTGCAAATTGCCCATATGAGAAGAAAGAGGACAAGGAAGAGAAGAGGAAGGACAACAAGGAGAAGAAGTACTTCACCAAGGACAAGAAGTTCTTCAAGAAGAAACAAAGTGGTGAAGCACATCTTGGCAAGGAGTGGGACTCCGATGATGAGAGCTCCAACTCGGATGAAGAAGAAGTGGCCACACTTGCCTTTAACAAGACTTCTCTCTTCCCCAACCTCAAGGATGGGAAAAACATCACTTACACTTGTCTCATGGCAAGGGGAGGTAAAAGAAAGGTAAAAACCATCCCATGTTCTTCTCCTAAGTACACCACTAGTGATGATGAAAGTTCATCTAGTAGCTCTAGTGGAAATGATAATGATATTGATATGATTGCCATGCTCAAGAATCTAGATAAAAATGCCATTGCTAAGTTTAACGAACTCATGGAAGAGTTAAATGAGAAGAATGACCTCCTTGAGAAACAAGAGGACTTGCTCATTCTTGAAAAGAAGAGAAACCTTGAACTCAAGGAGCTCATAACTAAGCAAGAAGAAAAATGTAAGGCCTTGGACAAGGAACTTGTGGAAAGCAAGGAGACTAACACTAGTCTCAAGAGTGCAAATGTTGCACTTCAAGATGAACTTATTTGCTTAAACAAAAGCCTTGAATTGCAATTTGACACTCTCTTGTCCAATGCCTCAACATCTCAACATGATCCATCAATTAGTCTCTCCATAGCACAATCATGCATTAGATGCAAGGATATTGATGTTGATGCTTGTGCTACTAATGTAAAGTTGATTGAAAGTTTGAAAGTTAAGATCACATCCTTAGAAGGTGAGGCACAACAAAAGAAGAAGGATCTTGAGGAGGAAAAACTCAAATATGCAAGACGTGCATACTTGAACTCAAGACGCCCCAACATCAAGGATGGTATTGGTTTTCAACATTTTGAAAAGCATAATGCAAGAGTCAAGATCAATGGGCATGAGTTCCCTAAGTTTGTGAAGGAAGAAGCAAGTGGGAGAGTGGCTCCCGGAACTGGGCACCCGAGAGTGCCTGGCGGACAGTCCGCCAGGAACCCTCGAGTGGCAGATTTTTAGTCTTCCGCCCCACTTCTTCCAATGCATCAAAGCTTCCTACTAATCATTTCTATGACTTTAATGCATCTTATGTGATTATGAGAAACAAGTTTGGAAGAGTGTTTGCTAAATATGTTGGGCCACACCACAAGAGTCCAAAGACTTGTGTGTGGGTGCCCAAATCACTTGTGACTAATGTAAGAGGACCCAAGCAAGTTTGGGTACCTAAAAACAAAGTCTAAATCTGTTTTGCAGGGCTATGCCTCCGGTGGATCGAAGTGGATCATTGATAGTGGATGCACAAACCACATGACCCGAGAAAGAAGCATGTTTTCAACTTATGAAGAGAACGACGATCCAACCGACTTAATCTCTTTTGGTGACAATAGCCAAGGAAGAGTATTGGGTTTCGGTAACATTGCTATATCTTCCGAGCACTTCATTTCAAAAGTTTTTCTTGTTGAAACCCTAGATTACAACTTGCTATCCGTGTCGCAACTTTGTAACATGGGTTACAATTGTATGTTTACCGATGAAGGAGTGACCGTCTATAGGAGAAGTGATGGCTCGGTTGCGTTTAAGGGTGTATTAAAGGGAAAGCTTTATATAGTGGACTTCACTAAAGATAAAGCTCAACTTGATACATGCTTAATTGAAAAGTCCAACATGGGTTGGTTGTGGCATCGCCGCCTAGCCCATGTTGGTATGAGAAATCTTCACAAGCTTCTAAAAGGTGGTCATGTCCTAGGACTAACAAATGTTGTATTTGAGAAAGATAGACATTGTGGAGCATGTCAAGCGGGAAAGCAAGTTGGATCAAGCCATCCCGCCAAAAACATCATGATGACAAGTAGACCATTGGAGCTACTTTATATGGACTTGTTTGGGCCTATCGCCTACATAAGCATCGGTGGTAACAAATATGGCTTAGTCATTGTTGATGATTATACACGTTTTACTTGGGTATTCTTTTTGCATGATAAGAGTGAAACACAAGGAGTTCTCGAGAAGTTCTTGAGAAGAGCTCAAAACGAGTTCAACTTAAGAATCAAGAAGATTAGAAGCGACAACGGGAGTGAGTTCAAGAACACTCAAGTAGATGACTACTTGGATGAAGAAGGAATCAAGCATGAGTTCTCCGCTTCCTATGCTCCTCAACAAAATGGAGTGGCAGAGAGGAAGAATCGCACACTCATCGAAATGGCAAGGACAATGCTTGATGAGTACAAGACCTCCGACCGATTTTGGGCGGAAGCGGTCAACACCGCTTGTCATGCCATCAACCGGCTATATCTTCATCGCCTGCTAAAGAAAACTC